>NW_027256884.1:128805385-129025385 GCF_029215685.1 Pituophis catenifer annectens
CTTTCTAGCCCGGTGCCTTAACTATTAGACCAAACTGCCTTGCCTGCCAGTGTTGTCGATAATCCTTTGGTCCTACATTCTTGAAGAGAAAGAGATGTCTGTCAGAGACCTCCCTTCTGAATGGTAACCTCAATCGTAATCACGGTCATGGACCGCTTCACTTAATAATCGGAGACCATCCATACCCTACCTATCTAAAGGTAAATGTTCCCCTCGCACATATGTGCTAGTCGTTCCCGACTCTAGGGGGCTCTGCTCATCTCAGTTTCAAAGCTGAAGAGCCAGCACTGTCCGAAGACGTCTCCGTGGTCATGTGGCCGGCATGACTCAACGCCAAAGGCGCACGGAACTCTATTCCCTTCCCACCAAAGGTGGTCCCTATTTCTCTACTTGCATTTTTTATGTGCTTTCGAACTGCTAGGTTGGCAGAAGCTGGGACAAGTAACGGGAGCTCACCCCGTTACGCAGCACACTAGGGATTCGAACCGCTGAACTGCCGACCTTTCGATCGACAAGCTCAGCGTCTTAGCCACTGAGCCACCGCGTCCCTACCTAACTATGTCCATGTAAAAAAGCAGAGCCAGAGGGGACGTCTTGAGAAGTGAAAGTGGAAGGGACCAGTAAGGTCATATATGAGAAGATGAACTGCCATCTGTCAGAAGTGGTGTTAAGGTCTCTTGCTTGGGTGGGGGTGGGGGGGTTGGGGTTTATTTATTTATTTATTTATTTATTTATTTATTTATTTATTTATTTATTTATTAAATTTTTATACCGCCCCCTCTCCCGAAGGACTCGGGGCGGTGAACAGCCAAAATTAAAAACACACAATACAAATATTAAAATACTTTAAAACGAAATTAAATTTATCTTTGGCTTTGGGTTGGACTAGATGACCTACAAGGTCCCTCCCACCTTTTCTGTTATTCTGTTCATTGGGTACCTCCAGAAGTGCCCCATTGCCCGCCATGCCCTGCCTCTGAAAAGTAGGCCGAAGGACCAGATTGGCAGCGGTGCCAGCTGAGAACCGAACCTGATATCCTGGCGGGTGACCTTGGTGTATCTCAGGTTGAGCTTCTGGAAACCTCGGTCTCTTAACTGCTGGGCGTCTGTCTTCTGGCCACAGGTCTGCTGGAATCCGGGGGCGATTTCTTGAACGAGATGCCTGTCCAGACTGGGCAACCACATCACCTGGGAGAGCAACGGGGAGAAAGGAGGGGTTGAGAGCTTCCAAGGGGACCGATTTCAGGAAAAAAACAGAGATGTTTCGGAGACGTTAAGAGCTGCAATACCTCACCTGAGTCCAAAACAACCCAAACATAGCTTGCCTTAGCTAGAATCTTGAAAACATAGGTGGGAACACTTAATTGATAATAGCTGGACAAACAGGTTAGCACAGGTAATCCTTGACTTGCAACCATTCGTTCAGTGACTGCCCTAAGTTACAACAGCACCGAAAAAAGCGATTTATGAGCTTTCCACACTTATGACCGTTGTAGCATTCCCAAGTGATCAAAATTCAGGTGGACAATTGATTCATATTTATGACGGTTGCAGGGTCCCGGGGTCACGTGATCCCCTTTTGTGACCATCTGATGAGCAGACGGGGAAGCCAGATTCACCTACAGGAGCCCTAAAGTCAGTTCCAACAGCTACTCAGCAAAGCCGCGGTGCTGCAGTGGTTAGACTTCAGTATTGCAGGCTAACTCACTGCTCACTGTCAGGAGTTCGATCCAGACCGGCTCAAGGTGGACTCAAGCTTCCACCCTTCCGAGATGAGTAAAATGAGGACCCAGATTGTTGGGGGGGAAATATGCTGACTCTGTAAACCGCTTAGAGAGGGCTGAAAAGCACTGTGAAGCGGTATATAATTCTTACGTGCTACTGCTATTAGGAAGGAAGGAAGGAAGGAAGGGGGGAGGGAGGGAGGAAGGGAAGGAAGGAAGGAGGAAGGGAGAGAAGGAAGGAGGAAGGGAGGGAAGGAAGGAGGGAGGGAGGGAGGGAAGGATGGAAGGAAGAAAGGAAGGAGAGAGGGAGGGAGGGAGGGAAGGAAGAAAGGAAGGAAGGATGGAGGGAGGGAGGGAGGGAGGGAGGGAGGATGGAAGGAAGGAAGTTGGGAGGGAGGGAAGGAAAAGGAGGGAGAGAGGGAGGGAAGGAAGGAAGGGGGAGGATGGAAGGAGGGAGGGAAGGAAGGAAGGAAGGATGAAAGGAAAGAAGGAAGGAAGGAAGGAGAGAGGGAGGGAAGGAAGGAAGGAAGAAAGAAAGGAAGGAAGGATGGAGGGAGGGAGGGAGGATGGAAGGAAGGAAGTTGGGAGGGAGAGAGGGAGGAAAGGAAAAGGAGGGAGAGAGGGAAGGATGGAAGGAGGGAGGGATGGAGGGAGGGATGAAATGAGGACCCAGTTCCTTGGAGAAAAGATGCTGACTCTGTAAACCGCTTAGAGAGGGCTGGAAAGAACTGTGAAGCGCTATATAAGCCAAAGTGCTCTCCTTATTGCTAAGGGCTACCCACAAAAGTCGCAATGCCACTCACAGCCTGCTGAGGGATGCCCGAGGTGAGGACGGTTTCCAGGGTGACGTTGACCGAAGTGGTGTAATACGGGTGATCTTCGGGCAACTCTTGGAGGTTCAAGAGGACAGTGGCGTTGTCCTTGATGGTTTCCAGCATCTCGGCCAGTTTGCAGACCGACTGGTTGGCGGCTTTTACGAAGTCAGCTGGGGAAAGGGAGTTGACTGTCCAAAAGGGGTCATTCTGTGGGAAGAATTGTGAAGGTTGTGCTTTGAAGGGAGATTCTCAATTATCCAGGTCACAGTTTTTTCTCCAAAGGTGCTTTTTTCCCAAAAGGCAACAAAGACTTGTTTTTTTTTTTCTTTGAAAACGTTTCGCTGCTCATCCAAGAAGCTTCTTCAGTTCTCTCTGAAGCTTCTTGGATGAGAAGCAAAAGGTTTCCAAAGGGGAGGGGAAAAAAAAACCGAAGAAATTCCAATTACCGTTTGGAAAAAGCACCTTTTGAGACAGCCAAGTAGTTTAGCGAGCTCCACATCTCATAATATTGAATTCCAAAGTTGAATTATACATTGGGTGAGAGAAACATTTTTTCCCGTTGCCTGTCCTGATTTTTCCAACTTTAGGTTTCATTGCTTTGACCTCTGGTTCTAGAATTTGGCAAACTGGAAAAACAGCTACCCCCCTTGCCCGTTTTATCAACACCGTGAATAATTCTGTAGATCTCCATTGGGTCCCTGCAAGTTTGCCAACCTTCTAGATTTTTTTTTTTTTTTCAAAAGCCCAAATATTGCAACCTTTACAGATAGGGAAGAAGTTGCAGCCCCTGAAACCAGTAACAGAGCTGGAAGGGACCTGGGAGATCCCTTTTAAGTGTAAATTCTAAATTTTTACTATATTTTAAAATATGGGTATTTTAAATTATGGGTATCAATTCAGCCAAATTTATTTAATTCATTTTATTCGATTTTAAATTTTGTATATGTATGTGTTTTATTTCATGGCTGTTCACCGCCCTGAGTCCTTCGGGAGTAGGGCGGTATAGAAATTCAATAAAATGAAATAAATAAATAAATAAATCTAGTCCAACCCCCTGCCCACGCAGGAGACCTATACCATTTCAGATAAATGTGAGTGCAATCTCTTCTTAAAAGTCTCCGGTGTTGGAGCATTCACAACTTCTGGTGGCAAGTAGTTCCACTGGTTAATTGTTCTCACTGTCAGGAAATTTCTCCTTAGTTCTAAGTTGCTTCTCTCCTTGGTTAGTTTCCACCCGTTGCTTCTTGTCCTGCCTTCAGGGGCTTTGGAGAATAGCTTGACTCCCTCTTCTTTGGGGCAGCCCCTGAGATATTGGAAGGCTGCTATCCTGTCTCCCCTGGTCCTTCTTTTCATTGAACTAGACATACCCAGTTCCTGCAACCGTTCATCGTATGTTTTAGCCTCCAGTCCCCTAATCATCATTTGTTGCTCTCCTCTGCACTCTTTCTAGAGTCTCCACATCTTTTTAGTATTGGGGAGACCAAAACTGAATGCCGGATTCCAAGTGTGGTTTTAGTAAGGCTTTATAAAGTGGTATTATCTTGATCTTGATTCTATCCCTCTGTTAATGCAACCTAGTACAGGCAGTTCTCGACTTTTAACAGTTCCCTTAGTGACCGTTCGAAGTTACGCCACTGAAAAAAAAGTGAGTTACGACCGTTTTTCACACTTATGACCATTTCAGCATATAAATCATGTGATTTATATTCGGATGCTTCATTTCATTTCATTTATTAAATTTTTATACCGCCCCTCTCCCGAAGGACTCGGGGCGGTGAACAGCCAGGATTAAAAAACATACAATATAAACATTAAAATACTTTAAAGCATAATTAAATCTATATTGGCTTCCCCCAATTTAAAACCCCTTACCCATAAAATTAACCAATTAAACATTTTAAGCCAGCCCGGCGTGCTGAAATAAAAAAGTCTTCAGAGCCCGGCGAAAGGTCCAGAGGTCCGGGATCAGTCGTATCCCTGGGGGACAAGTGGCTCACACTTGTCCCCCAGGGATCCCCCAGTGGCTCACGTTTATGACGGTTGCAGTGTCCCGGGGTCATGTGATTTCCCTCTTGTGACCTTCTGGCGAAAAAAGCCAACAGGGAAGATTCACTTAGCAACCGTGTTACTCTTTTAACAACTGCACGTTTTAACAACAAATGTGGCAAGGAAAGTTTTAAAACGTGGCAAAACTTACTGAACAGATTTCTCCCTTAGCAACATAAATTTCAGCTCAATTGTGGTCGTAAGTTGGGGACTTCCTGTACTGTATTCGATTTTTGGGACGCTGCCTCACACTGTTGGCTCTTTTGTTTTGTTTTGGCTGCTTGCCGCAGTCGCAACTGCCTCAGTTGTGATCCTCCACACTTTCCCTAACTCCACTACATTTTGAGGGGTTGTAACCACCAACTAAAGGGACGCCGTGGCTAAGATGCTGAGCTTGTCGATCGAAAGGCTGGCAATTCAGCGGTTCGAATCCCTAGCGCCGCGTAACGGGGTGAGCTCCCGTGAATTGTCCCAGCTTCTGCCAACCTAGCAGTTCGAAAGCAGGTAAAAAATGCAAGTAGAAAAATAGAGACCACCTTTGGTGGGAAGGGAACAGTGTTCCGTGCGCCTTTGGCGTTGAGTCATGCCGGCCACATGACCACGGAGACGTCTTTGGACAGCGCTGGCTCTTTGGCTTTGAAACGGAGAGGAGCACCGCCCCCTAGATTCGGAAACGACTAGCACGTATGTGCAAGGGGAACCTTTTTACCTTAACCACCAACTGGACATAATATTACTACTTACTTACACACCTTGAGGAACCATTTGCCTGCATTTAGTCTTTCCAAATCTGTCCAGTTGAACATAGAGGAATGATCGTAAGCTAGCTCTGGAAATACTTCCTCGACGTTGGTGGTTCTCCGCAACGTCTGGTCATGCATAAGAAAAGGCACTCCGTCGTAACTGTGAACAGAGAAACACAAGGATATAATAATTATGCTGGATGGATGGATGGATCAGATCCAGGGTTCCTTTCCATTCAGAATTTGGCTTCTTGCTTCAGGGTCCTTGCAAATACAGGTAGTTCTCGACTTGCAACCATTCGTTGAGTGATGGTTCAAAGTTACAACGGCACCGGAAAAAGTGACTTATGACCGTTTTCACGCTTATGACCATTTCAGCTTCCCCATGGTCATGTGATTTATATTTAGATGCTTGAAAAGTGACTAACATTTATGATGGTTGCAGTGTAAGTAAGTAAGTAAGTAAGTAAGTAAGTAAGTAAGTAAGTAAATAAATAAATAAATAAATAATAAGTGTCCCGGGACCTTCTGACAAGCAAAGCCAACGGGGAAGACAGATTCACTTAGCAACCGTGTTACCCATTTTTTTTTTTTTTAATTTGATTTATATGCCGCCCTTCTCCGGAGACTCAGGGCGGCTTACAATGCGCTAAGCAATAGCCTTCATTCTTTTGTATATTTTTATACAAAGTCAGCTTATTGCCCCCACAATCTGGGTCCTCATTTTACCTACCTTAGAAAGGATGGAAGGCTGAGTCAACCTTGAGCCTTGGCGAGATTCGAACCTGCAGTAATTGCAGGCAGCTGGTCTTAATAACCACTTAATAACAGGGTGCCTTAGACCACTGTACTACCAAGGCTCTTCATTTAAAAACTGCAGCAATCCACTTAACAACCATTGCAGCATCCTTATGAGCACGTGATCAAAATCCAGATGCTTGGCAACTGGCTCATATTTATGACGGTTGCAATGTCCCAGGGTCACATGATCACCTTTTGGGAGCTTCTGACAAACAAAGTCAATGGGGAAGCGAAATTCACTTAACAACTGGGTTACTAACTTATCAACTGCCATGCCACTTTAAGACTTATGGACTTCAACTCCCAGAATTCCTCAGCCAGCCATATCACTTGGCACTTTTAAGAGTTGTGGACTTCAACTCCCAGAATTCCTCAGCCAGCCATATCACGTGGCACTTTTAAAAGTTGTGGACTTCAACTCCCAGAATTCCTCAGCAAGCCATGCTGGCTGAGGAATTCTGGGAGTTGAAGTCCACAAGCCTTAAAGTCGCCAAGTTTGGAGACCCCAGCCTTAAATCTTGAGCACAAGCAGTGAGACTTGCCTTATCACCACATCTGCCTGCACACCATAAACCTTCTCCTCCACTGCTTTCTGGAAGGACATCAGGGTGTTTTCAGGTGCTAACTGGAGGAGAAACAGAAAGAATAAATTATATTTTGTTTTACTGATACGCACCAGAAGCTAACATTGGGACACAGTTCCAAACCGGAAAGTAAAATATGAACATTCGGTATCCAAACGTGTTTTAAAGATGTGTGCCTCACCAGGCCAGGAACACCAATTCCACAGAAAAGCTAAAATTAAAATTAATTTAATTCAAAATTAAAATTACATTTACTGAGATTGGCGATAACAACAGAATTCTACAAATCTGATTCTGTGCTGTTCCTTCTCCTCATGTATTTATTAAATTTATATGCCCTTCCCCATCTTACTATCCAAAGTGACATACACACACACTCATATATATATATATATACACTGTATTTTTCACATTATAAGATGCATTCTCCCCCACCAAAAAAAAGTGGGTGGAAATGTCTGTGCGTCTTATAGGGTGAATACTGCGATGGGGGAAGGGGAGTTCACCGCCACCGGAGATCGCTGGAGCCTTCACTGCCGAGCAGCTGATTGGCGATTGGATCGGCCTCTCGGAATACCACCGATCAGCTGTTCTAGGCGGTGGGGATCGCCACCGCCGCCAATTACTGACGATTGCTGCCACCTTGAACAGCTGATCGGCGATATTCTGGGAGGCCGATCCAACCGCCAATCAGCTGCTCGGCAGCGAAGGCTCCAGCAGTTTGCTGTTTGCTGCAAGGACGCTAGCCAGATGAATACTGGGTGGATGCTGGGAGGCATAGGCAGATATTTTTTTTCTTGTTTTCCTCCCCAAAAGCTAGGTGCGTCTTATGTTCTGGAGCGTCTTATAGTGCAAAAAATATAGGTATACACAAACAAACATATATAAATATATACACACATATACATATTTGTATATACACTCACACACATACACACACAAATGGATACATCCATACCAACCATACTAAGAAAAAAATAATAATTAGGATTTTTTTCACTGCCAAAATGGGGAAACAAAAATAAACTAAAGGCATGTCCTAAATTTGGAAGGATTACAGTCAATTAAATGCAGGCTGAGCACCGCACTAATTTTGCTTTGCCCTAAGCAGCAAAAATGCCTTTTTTTTTAATCCATTAAAAGGAAGGGGATTTAGATGAAATAAAATGGGAAAAAGACTTGAGGGCCCTTTGAAGCCTGCCGTGTGCCATGTCGGCCCTGTTAAAAGCTCCCTGCAAAAGGACAAGATTTGCATCACTTAATTGGAAACCCAACGAAGTGGCTGAGTTATAGATTGGGGGGGTGGGGGGAGGCTGATTTCTGAGCCTCCGATCAGCTCCCACTCCAGCACGGAAGCTCCATTTTAATTTCTAGAAATGCTCACTGTGCCATTATAGGTAGTCCTCGACCGACAACCATCCGTGTAGTGACCGTTCGAAGTCACAACAACTGAAAAAAGAGACTTATGATTTTTTTCTCCCTGCACATGCAGGAATCAAAATAGAGGCCCTTGTCCCATTTTATGACCTTTCTTGCCCATAGTTCTTAAAGTGAATCGTTGCAAGTCGTTACGTTAATAAACACGGTTTATTATCTGGCTTTCCCATTTGCTTGGCAGGAGCCCCCAAAAGGTGGTTCACTTGACCCCAGGACACTGCAATGCAGTGGCGGCGGGTGGTTCGGAGAACTGGTAGCGGTGGCAGCGCGAGGCTCTGCCCATCCGCCCGGACGTTGTTACTTCCTGGTTTTAACCAGGAAGTAACCTGTTTTTTACCCTCTGCGCATGCACAGAGGCACTTCCGAACTGGTAGGGAAGGTAAGCAGATTTCACCCCGTTGCAATGGTCATAAATATGAACCAGTGGCCAAGTGTCCATATTTTGATCATGTGACCACGGGGATGAAAAATTGCAGACTTCAGGAACCATCTGCACTACTCAGGTGACCCTGAGGACACAGATAAACCTTCAAGGGCTTCAACGACCCTCTAAAACAGAGGTCTTCAAACTTGGTAGCTTTAAGACTTGTGGACTTCAACTCCCAGAATTCCTATTCTCACCCTATTCCAAGGATCTTTATCCCAGATTGTATAGCTCAACCCAAAGCCAACAGGGGGCAGGTGAACCACAGGCTCGTCAGAATAACAGAAGTGGAAGGGACCTTGTAGGTCATCTAGTCCAACCCACCCACCCCCACCGCCGAAGCAAGAGACCCTACACCATTTCAGTCATTCAGGTCACGGTTGTCCCAAAGGTGCTTTTTTTCAGAAGGCATACAGACTTCGTTTTTCCTTTGAATCCTTGGGGAGCTTTCATTAACTTTCAGATCTCCGAGTGGATGCCCCACATGAGACAGTCAATATGTGGCTGAACATTGGAAATGTAAATTGTAAAAGAAGGAACTTTTGACCATTTAGGAACTGGGCCTGGCTAGTCTAGTGAAGAGAAGGACCAGGGGAGACATGAGAGCATCTTCCAATATTTGAGGGGCTGCCAACAGAAAGGAGGAAGGAGGTCAAGCTATTCTCCAAAGCACCTGAAGGCCAGACAAGGAATAATGGATGGAAACTGACCAAGGAGAGATTCAACTTGGAAATAAGGAGAAATTTTCTGACAGTGAGAACAATCAACCCATGGAAGAGAAGTTGCCTTCGGAAGTTGTGGGAGCTTCATCCCTGGAGGCTTTCAAGAAGAGACTGGACTGCCATCGGTCAGAAATGGTGTAGGGTCTCCTGCTTGTGCAGGGGGTTGGACTAGATGACCTCCAAGGTCCCTTCCAATTCTGTTAATGTGTTCCCAGATGGTGGGCATGTGATGAAAGCAAAGAAACACCGGAGTAGGATTCACATCTTAATACAGGAGATTCTTAAAGTGAATATGAAGAAAAATAACCAGATATTTTTTTTCTTTTAGGCTTAATGGACAAAGAGCTTGCAAAATAATAATAATAATAATTGGAATTTTGATGTTGAGTATGTTGACAGCAGCAAGATGACTTTATGGACAAAAATGGAAGGATGCTTTGATTCTCATAATGGATAAATGATTGGAGTTAGCAGAGATGGCCAAATCGACTGCTTTGATTAAAGAAAAATTCATTTTGTTTCTTCCTTTGGGGACTTTGTGCTTGAGGTGGGGGGGAAGAATGAAATTTTGGGTGTTGCTGATTGAGAGAGAGGTCTGTTGTTACAGAAATTGCCAGCATATATTATTATATAAAAAGTAAAAAGTTGGGGTTTGGTGTAACAGATGTCCAAATGGAGTTGTAGACACCGACACGAACTTGTAGCTTTATACAAATAAATATTTTGCATATTTATTTATTTATTTATTTATTTATTTATTTATTTATTTATTTATTTATTACATTTCTATACCGCCTTTCTCCCGTAGGACTCAAGGCGGTGTACAGTCAAGAAAAATATAGATACACAAACATCATAAAATTGCTAATTAAAATTATTATTATAACAGAGTTTGGCCCAATTATAAGCAGATAATCAGGCAAACAGGAGCACCGTGAGGTAAAGCAACACAGAAGGAACATCATGAGGTAAATTACGGGGCACAACGAAGGAAAAAAAGGCGGGAAAAAAGGGAAACTCCCCCTCCACACCCACAGCAACCAATCATGACGCAGATTGCCTCACGCCAGACCTCACCAACCAATCAACTCTTGACTATTGGTTCTGGCTCACTGCACAACCCCTCCCCTGTGCTCCAGCGGTTGAATTTAAAATATCCAGCTGTTGGATTTAAATATCCAGCTGTTAAATTTAAATATCCAGCTGTTAAATTTACATATTTTCCCATTATTTTCATTTGTTTTCCTTTTTTGTATTTTGATAAACTAATACAAAATATGAAACAATGCGTGGTCGAAGGCGGCGTTCAATAATCTGTGCTTAAAACTGGTGTGTGTGTGTTGTGTGAACAGAATGAAAAAGAGGCCTACCTACCATGGGGGCTCCGCGGTGGCCAAGGATGGCAGGTCTGGGTCCCAGGTCCTTCCTTTCCATGATGCATGGGGAGGAGAAGGTGAGGGGCACCAGGTACAGTCCAAGGACCACTGCAAAATAGGTCCCAAGCATCAGCAACTGGGAAGCTGGAGGGAAGAAACATGGGAGATCTCAATCGATTTGGAATACAGCTGGAAAGGGACCTTGGAGGTCTTCTAGTCCAACCCCCTGCTCAAGCCAGACGTTCCAAGAAAACAAAATTCTCCTGATTTCGAATGAGCTAATGGCGTCCAATAAAATGGCATCCTATCTCAATCTCTGATATCTATGAGAGGATGTAGTCCATACAGATTAACGGAAGGGACCTTGGAGGTCTTCTTTAGCTGGGAAGCTGGAGAAAAGAAACATGGGAGATCTCAATCGATTTGGAATACAACTGAAAAGGGACCTTGGAGGTCTTCTAGTCCAACCCCGTTCAAACCAGACAATCCAAGAAAACAAACTCTCTTGATTTCAAATGAACTAATGGCGCCCCATAAAATTGCATCCTAAATCCTATCTCCATCTCTGCTATCTATGGGAGGAAGTAGCCTATACAGATTAACAGAGTTGGAAGGGACCTTGGAGGTCTTCTAGTCCAACCCCCTGCCCAAGCAGGAGAACCTAAACCATTGCAGGAAAGTGGCCGTCCAATCTCTTCTTAAAGGCCTCCAGTAATGGAAGACCCACAAGTTCTGGAGGCCAGCCGTTCCACTGATTAATTGATCTGTGATTATGGAATAACAGAGTTGGAAGGGACCTTGGAGGTCATCTAGTCTGACCCCCTGCACAAGCAGGGGATCCTGTACCATTTCAGACAAATGGTTGTCCAGTCTCTTTTTAAAAACCTCCAGTGATGGAGCATCCAAAGGTTCTGGAGCGAAGCTGTTCCACTGATTGTTTTCACTTTCGGGAAATTTCTCCTTAGTTCCAGGTTGCTTCTCTCGTTGACGAGTTTCCATCCGTTGCTTCTTGTCCTGCCTTCAGGTGCTTTGGAAAATAAATTGACCCCCCTCTTCTTTGTGGCGACCCCTCAAATATAAGAATCCTGCTATAATGTGTCCCGTCCCCCCAGACCTTCTTTTCTCTAGACTACCCAAACCCCCACCCTGCAACGGTTCTTCATATATGTTTTAGTCTCCAGGCCTTTAATCAATATAAATAAATAAATTCAATAAAATAAATAAATAATCATCTTAATTGCTCTTCTCTGCACTTTTTCCAAAGTCTCAACATCTTTCCTTTATAATGCGGTGACCAAAACTGGATGCAGGATTCCAGGTGTGATCTTACTAAGGATTTATAAAGCGGTAATAATACTTCACCTGGTTTTGATTCTAGGCCTCTATTTATACAAAGAAGGACAGTATTAGCTTTTTTGGCTGCCTGCCAAAAAACATCCAAGAGACAAAGAGAAAGGCTGAAACTGATTTCCAAGGATTGGATTGAAAAGAAGAATAAGCCATTATCTTCGCCACGAGACAAACATCCTGGTGATTCTTCACTGCATGGACATCAAGTCCCAGAAATCATAGTTTGCGACCACGTCAGCTGGAAATTTAACCACTGGTTAAATTGGGCAGTGGGCTTTTTTTTTTAAAAAAAAAATATTTTATAAACAAACAAACATGCAATACATAATCAATCATTCAGTGTATCGTCTAGATCAGAGGTGGGCAACTATGGCCCTTTTATGACTTGTGGACTTCAATTCCCAGAATTCCTGAGCTAACATGGCTGGCTCAGGAATTCTGGGAGTTGAAGTCCACAAGTCATAAAAGGGCCATAGTTCCCCTCCTGGCTGAGGGATTCTGGGAGATGAAGTTCACAAGTCATAAAATGGTCCTACTTCCCCTCCTGGATGAGGGATTCTGGGAGTTGAAGTCCTCAAGTCATAAAAGGGCCATAGTTCCTCTCCTGGCTGAGGGATTCTGGGAGTTGAAGTCCACAAGTCATAAAATGGCCATAGTTGGCCACCCCTGATCTAGATGTTTCTATTGTGTCTTTATCTTCTTACTCCTCCGATCTTTCATCGTTTCTTTATTTTTCCCATTTCTTTATTATAACATTCTCCCCATACTTCATTTATTATAACATTTTCTTGTTTACTATTAATACATTTATCTATCTCTCTTCTCTAACCAATTGTAAAATTGTCTCCGTACCTTGTAATATTCCGAATCCTCTCTTTCTTTAATTATCAAAGCCAGTCTATTCATTTCTGCACAAGCTAATATTTTCTTAATTACTTCGTCTCCCGAAGGGATTTTTCTCTACTTTCCATCTTTGCGCAAATACTATCCTCGCTGCAGTTATTACATGTATAATCAAATATGGAGCAGTGGTTAAAAGTGCAGCATCGCAGGCAAACTCTGCCCACAGCCAGGAGTTCGATCCTGACGGAGCTCAAGGTTGACTCAGCCTTCCATCCTTCCAAGGTCGATAAAATGAGGACCCAGATTGTTGGGGGCAAGATGCAAATAATGCTGACATTGTAAATTGCCTAGAGTGTGCTGTAAAGCGCTATGGGGTAGTATACAGGTAGTCTTTGACTTACAACCCTTTATTTAGTGACCATTTTGAATTACAACAGCACTGTGGTTTTTCACATTCACGACCGTCGCAGCATGCCCGTTCACATGATCAAAATTGGCAACTGGTTCATATTTATGACGGTTGCAATGTCCCACTTTGTGACCATCTGACAAGCAAAGTCAACAGGAAAGCCAACAGATTCACTTAACAACCATGTTACTAACAACTGCAACGACTCACTTAACAACTGTGGCAAGGGAAGTTGTAAAATGGGCCAAAATGCACCTAACTGCCTTCTTGCTTAGCAATGCAAATTTTGGGCTCAACTGTGCTCGTACAGTACGTCAAGGACTGCCTTGTAATTTCACTCCCTATTTGTTTGCTAAGATGTAGTTGGATCTCTTTTCGGGTTGCTGTTTTTATAAGACGACCTTTGCTTGCTCTTTCCTGTCCATGGCTAAGCAGACTGCATTATTCCCGTCCCAGTTATCTCATGTTTGGTTCCTGTTACCCAACACCTCTTGAATGCTGAATGTTCCACATTTAACCTTATGTGCCAAGAAAGCAGTATCTCTGTAGCTCAGGGTTGAACTGTGGGGTCCTTGGTACTCTCTGAGCTTGGTGGTTTTCTTGCAGACGTTTCATGACCCAACTAGAATACATCATCAGTGCTAGAAGGAGATGGGGTTTATGAGGAGGAGGAGGAGGAGGAGGAGGAGGAGGAGGAGGAGGAGGAGGAGGAGGAGGAGGAGGAGGAGGAGGAGGAGGAGGAGGAAAAGAAGACTGTGGGGTCCCTGGTGCTCTCTGGTGGTTTTCTTGCAGATGTTTCATGACCCAACTAGAATACATCATCAGTGCTAGAAGGAGATGGGGTTTATGGAGAGGAGGAGAAGGAGGAGGAGGAGGAGGAGGAGGAGGAGGAGGAGAACTGTGGGGTTCTTAATGCTTTCAGGGATTGCTTGTTCCTTGCAGCCTTTTCATTACTCAACTAGGTTAACATCATCAATTGCGAGGCACAAATCCCACACGCACCAGCACTGATGGTATTAGCTAGTCAGGTAACGAAACGCCTGCAAGCAAACCGGCAAGCTCAGAGAGAGCACTAAGGCCTCCCCCTTCTGTGCCCTTCGGTCATAGATCATTTATGCTTGATTTTTACTTGTGGTGTTGTTGCATCGCTCCATCAATTTTTCTCTGGAAACCTGCTAGACTTTTGCAAACATTAGGCTTGCTAATGCAGTTTAAAAAAAAAAAAAAACAAGAAAGAAAAAAACCACTCACACACAAACACTTCATTTTCTGATCCAGTCCTGACTGGCTGAATTAGAATTACAGGGAATTAGGGTGACAGCAAATAGCCAGGGGCAGCCGAGAGTGCTTACGACAGCGAGACACAATATGGAAAGCGAAGTGCTAGATCTGCTCATTTTAATTTATTGAATGTTGAACTGCTTCTGTCCCTTGCTTCCCTATTTATTTATTGGTTCGATTTATATGCCGCCCTTCTCCGGAGACTCAGGGCGGCTTACAATGCATTAAGCAATAGCCTTCATACTTTTGTATATACCTGCTTAGTAGGGCTTTTGGCCCCCCCTAAGCGGTGTTCTTTTTTATACAAAGTCAGCTTATTGCCCCCACAATCCGGGTCCTCATTTTACCTACCTCGGAAGGATGGAAGGCTGAGTCAACCTTGAGCCTGGTGAGATTTGAACTCACAGTAATTGCAGGCAGCTGGCAGCTAAGTGCTACTTAACAGCACTTTAGTCCACTGCACCACCAAGGCTCTTCTAAGGCTATTGCCCTTCCTTCCTTCCTTCCTTCCTTCCTTCCTTCCTTCCTTCCTTCCTTCCTTCCTTCCTTCCTTTCCTTCTCTCCCAGTGGTTAGAATAGAGTATTGCAGGCTAACTCTGCCCATTGCCAGGAGTTGACTTCCATCCTTCCAAGGTTGCTAAAATAAGGACCCAGATTGTTGGGGGAAAGAAGCTGACTCTGTAAACCGCTTAGAGAGGGCTGGAAAGCACTGTGAAGCGGTATATACATCTTAAGTGCTATTTATTGTTTGTTTATTTATTTATTGGTTCGATTTATATGCCGCCCTTCTCCGGAGACTCAGGGCAGCTTACAACGCGTTAAGCAATAGCCTTCATACTTTTGTATACCTGCTTAGTAGGGCTTTCGGGGGCCCCCTAAGCGGTGTTCTTTTTTTATACAAAATCAGCTTATTGCCCCCACAATCCAGGTCCTCATTTTACCTACCTCGGAAGGATGGAAGGCTGAGTCAACCTTGAGCCTGGTGAGATTTGAACTCGCAGTAATTGCAGGCAGCTGGCAGCTAAGTGCTACTTAACAGCACTTTAGTCTGCTGCTCCACCAAGGCTCCTACTATTCTTGTCTCCACGCATCTCGTCCTTCTTAACTTTATCCGATCTCGGTGTTGCTAACGGGGCAAAGGTTTTCTAGCAACAAGGAAAACTTTGCAGGTTCTTGAGACTTCTTCGGAGAGCAAGCTTACGCGTCGTTTTCTCATCTATCTAAACTACAGCTGGGGGTGATGATTGCAGAACGCAATTCCCCAAAAGGACATCAAGTCAACGTACGAAAGGAGAAAACTTAATAAGGCAATAAGCAAAGCAATATTCTCTTCGGCTTACTGACAACCGAACGGAAAAGAAACCGAGAAGATTGAAAATCTGCAATTCTCTTTGTAATGTACAGTCGATTCCGATTGGAAAGTTTAGGATTTAATCAGGCACAGATTTCAGTCTGCTTGTCAATCTCAGCCTTTTTTTAAAAAGAAAAAATAAGGGAGGGGGGAAATCTAAGGATTTCAAGACACAAAGGTGTTTTTACAAGTAATCCTCAATTTACGGCCGCAATTGAGCCCCAAATTTCTGTTGCTAAGTGAGAAATTAAGTGAGTTTTGCCTCATTTTACGACCTTTCTCGCCGCATTTGTTAAGCGAATCCCTGCAGTTCTTAACTTAGGAACGTGGTTGTTAAGTGAATTCGGCTTCCCTAATGACTTTGCTTGTCAGAAGGTCGCCAAAGGGGAATCACGTGACGTTGGGATACTGCAACCATCATAAATGTGAGACAGTTCTCAAGCATCGGAATGCCAATCACGTGACCACGGGGGGGACGCTACAACGGTCACAAGTGTGAGACATGGTCATAACTCACTTATTTCAGTGTTGTTGTAACTTCAAACCGTTGCAAGTCGAGAACTACCTGTAGATTGTCCTCGATTTGCGACTGTAAGGGAACCCAGAATTTCTGTTGTTATGTCAGGATGGTCGTAAGTCGAGACACCCATGTGACCGACCCAATTTTAGAACAATTTTTGTGGCAGATGTAAAACAGATGTGAATGCTACGATCTTTCAGCAAACCCGCTGTTTTTACGGAAAACAAAATTAAATGCCATTTCCCCGAAAAAAGTCAAAAATTGCAGTCGCGGGACCAAACCGGCGTACACCCAGGCGAGTTGCCAAGCACCCAAAATAAAGACTGTGTTATTATGGGTTGAGTGGGAGCCGTCGGAACTTCAAATTTGGGAGCTCTGGAGCTCTAAACAGTCACTAAGTGACCGGTCGTAAGTCGAGGACCAAGGTACATCCAACCTTACATGCAGGTGTGCTCTTTTCAGGGAAGGGAAATGAGGTCATTTGCTTCATTTGCATAATGACACGATGCCCAAGATGTCATCGTGGCTTCTGCAGCATGTCAATGTCTTTATCACGATGAACTTTTAAGAAAATGTGCTGCAGGATATTTGTTCTACTCTACACTTTATTTACATCCTGCCTTTATTATCTTTTAGAAATAATTCCAAGGCGGTGACCATATCCAACACAACTTCCTCTTCCTATTTTCCCACACACAACAACTGCCTGTGAGGTGGGCTGAGCTCAGAAAGAGAGACTGGCTCAAAGCCACCCAGCTGTTTTTCATGCCTAAGGTGGGTCTAGAACTCACAATCTCCTGGTAACTGTCCCAAAGTCCTCCAGCCAACTTTCATGATTAAGGTGGGTCTAGAACTCACAATCTCCTGGTGATTGGCCCAAAGTCACCCAGCTGGGTTTCATGCCTAAGGTGGGTCTAGAACTCACAATCTCCTAGTGATTGGCTCAAAGTCACCCTAGTTTCATGTCTAAGGGGGAACTAGAACTCACTGTCTCCTGGTGATTGGTCCAAAGTCACCCAGCTGGGTTTCATGCCTAAGGTGGGTCTAGAACTCACAATCTCCTAGTGATTGGCCCAAAGTCACCCTGGCTTTCATGTCTAAGGCGGAACTAGAACTCACAGTCTCCTGGTGATTGGCCCAAAGTCACCCTAGTTTCATGTCTAAGGGGGAACTAGAACTCACTGTCTCCTGGTAACTGTCCCAAAGTCCTCCAGCCAACTTTCATGATTAAGGTGGGTCTAGAACTCACAGTCTCCTGGTGATTGGCCCAAAGTCACCCTAGTTTCATGTCTAAGGGGGAACTAGAACTCACTGTCTCCTGGTGATTGGCTCAAAGTCACCCAGCTGGCTTTCATGCCTAAGGTGGGTCTAGAACTCACAATCTCCTAGTGATTGGCTCAAAGTCACCCTAATTTCATGTCTAAGGCGGAACTAGAACTCACCATCTCCTGGTGATTGGCTCAAAGTCACCCTAGTTTCATGTCTAAGGGGGAACTAGAACTCACTGTCTCCTGGTGATTGGCTCAAAGTCACCCTAGTTTCATGTCTAAGGGGGAACTAGAACTCACTGTCACCTGGTGATTGGCTCAGTCACCCAGTTGGCTTTCATGCCTAAGGTGAGTCTAGAACTCACAATCTCCTGGTGATTGGCCCAAAGTCACCCAGCCGGCTTTCATGCCTAAGGCAGGACTAGAACTCACAATCTCCTGGTGATTGGCCCAAAGTCACCCAGCTGGCTTTCATGGTTAAGGCAGGAGTTGAACTCATGGTTTCCCGCTTTCTAGCCTGTTGCCTTATCCAGTAGATCAAACCAGTTATTACCCAGGGTGGATACAGATAACACATTTGGTGCATGGTTTAACCAAGATGCACAGAAGAAACCACACCAGCCAGCTTTCCACATGACACTAAACAATAAATCAAGATTTACAAACTATGAAGGCTTGTCCAATACCTAAAACATTAGCCACATGTAAAATCTTACTTTTCGACCCAAATCTCTAAATTTGGATTTAGAGATTTGGAAGTTTTTAAGAAGAGATTGCACGACCATTTGTCTGAAATGGGATGGAGTTTCCTGCCTGAGCAAGGGGTCGGACTAGAAGACCTCCAAGGTCCCTTCCAACTATTCTATTTCTATTTTTTCTATTTTTCTGTTTTTCTATTTTTCTATTCCGTTCCGTTCCATTCCATTCCATTCCATTCTATTCATCCTGTATTCTATTCTATTCTATTCTATTCTATTCTATTCTATTCTATTCTATTCTATTCTATTCTATTCTATTCTATTCTATTCTATTCTATTCTATTCTATTCTTTCCTTATTTTCCTTCTCCATAAAAGCATTATGCCTGTGTCATGAAAACGAAAGTTACCCAAAATTGATCAGCCTCTCCAAAGTCTGGTTAATTCTCACAATGCAAGCTCCACTCCTTACAGATGTGTGTGAGATCACAACACACCTACAAAAGGGGTAAAGTGTGCATCGTGAAACTGCGACAATTTTTTTCGTGATCTGTGTGTCCTTCCCAGGAGTGAAATGCTACCGGTTCGCTCCAGTTTAGGCGAATTGGTAGTGATAAAAACTACCTGTTCGGGCAAATAGGTAGTAAAAAAATGCTTTAAAAAAGTTAAAAAAAAAAGGTACTGATGATCAGAGCTGTGCTGTACGATCGTCTGAACTTTTTTTTTACTTTTTGAAAGCATTTTTTTACTACCTATTCGCCCAAACTGGTAGTAAAAAAAATGCTTTAAAAAAGTTTTTTAAAAAAGATCCCGACGATCTCGTGTCACAGCTGTGATCGGCAGAACTTTTTTTTTTACTTTTTTAAAGCATTTTTTTTTACTACCGGTTCGGGCGAATAGGTCGTAAAAAAATGCTTTCAAAAAAAAAAGTTGGCCACACCCACCCAGTCACATGACCCCCTCCACCAAACCACGCCCCACCAGGCCACGCCCACAGAACCGGTAGCAAAAAAAAATTTGCATTTCACCACTGGTCCTTCTCCTTCTTTGTCATTCCATCTTTCCAAGCTGAATAGGAGGAATGCGGTTCTACTCACTGGCTCTTTCGGTTTTCGCAAATTGCCCGGAGACTAACCAAGACAGGGCCGTGACCGCCACAAGAGCTCCTAGGTGCAGGAAAGGAGCAGTTGCCTACGATGGGACAGAAGTGATTTGCAAACAATTAGTAAGCAAATGTGATCTCCAGAACAGTTAACAACCGAAGAGAAGCAGCATTTGTGGGGATCCGAGAGGCAGTTTTGCAAAGCTGCAGAGAATTAAAAGTGGTTTTCCATTGTCAGCCCTTCTATTACAGGTACTCCTCGAGTTACGACCCCAATTGAGCCCAAAATTCCTGCTGCTAAACGAGACATTTACCAAATGAATTTTGCCTAGTTTTACCATCTTTCTTGCTGCAGTTCTTAAGGGAAACACTGCAGTTGTTAAGTGAGTAACCCGGTTGTTAAATGAATCGGGCTTCCTCATTGACTTTTGCTTGTCAGGAGATCACATGACTCCGGGACACTGCGACCGTCATAAATATGAATCAGTTGCCACGGGTCTGAATTTTGATCATGTGACCATGAGGAGGCCGCAATGTAAGTGTGGGAAAAAAGGCCATAAGTCACTTTTTACAGCAGTAACTTTGAACCGTCGCTAAACAAACTGCTGTAAGTCAAGGACTCTCTTTTCACTTAACAACAGAAATGTGGGTCGTAAGTTGAGGACTACTTGTAGCCCTATCAAAAATCATGAGAAAACTGGTTTTTTAAGGGAATTTTTCTTTCTTTTTTTTTTTTAAAGGCTTGGTACAAATATTCAGTTGCTGAACTAGAGAGGATCAAATTTAGGGCAAAATAATATCTTGTTTGGCTCTGCAATCTTGGTGTGCTTTGTGTGTGGGGCAAATTAAGTGAAAACAACTTACTTGCAATGATATCACCACCATACCCCATTCATCGTCCCACAACTGGGCTACACAACTCATTGTAACAACAGTGGAGATCAAGGTAGTGATCAGACCGATCTGAAATGCAAGCAGAGAGATTTTATTCCATTTCGTGACTACGATGGATGGTTTGATCTTAGGCCGGCTGCAAGGTGCAAACCTCTCAGCTTCGCAGGCCAGGCCTGTCAAACAGAGATTCTCGGGGGTCAGCGTGCCTATGGGTTTGGAAGGATGCACATTCTCACAAACGCTTTGCAACACCTGACATTTGGATAGGATTCCTGGACCTAAGAAAGCTTGTCTTGAGATAAAGCTGTTGATTTTTTTTTTTTAAGCCGCTATCAAAATCTTCCTGGGTTTGGTGGAAAAGTTTTAGGGAAAGTCACAGCCAGAAACTCAGAAGTTTTCAGGCAGCTCAGGATCCCTGAAGTGGGAAAATCTCTCGCCAAAGAGATTTCACAAGGGATAGTCCCACTTCTGGATCCTGATCCTTCAGCTGCGGGCAAGAGGAAGAGGAGGAGGAGGAGAAGGGGAAAGAGGAGGAGGAGAAAGTGGGGGAGGAGGAGGAGGAGGAAGTGGTAGAGGAAGAGGAGGTGGAGGTGGAGGAGGAAGAAGAGGAAGAGGAGAAAGAGGAAGAGAAAAGGAGGGGAAGGGGGAGGAAGTGGTGGGGGAAGAGAAGGAGGTAGACGAGGAAGAAGAGGAAGAGGAGGAAGAGAAAGAGGAAGATGATGAGGAAGAGGAAGTGGAGGAGGGAAAGAGGTGGAGGAGGAGGAGAAAGAGAGGGAGGAGGAGGAAGAGGAGGGGGAGAAGGAAGAAGAGGAAGAGGAGAAAGAGAAAGAGGAAGGGGGGAGGAGGAGGAGGAAGAGGAGGAAGAGAAAGAGAAGGAGAAAGAAAAAGAAAAAGGAGGAGAAAGAGGAGGAAGTGGGGAAGAGAAGGAGATGGGGAGGAAGAGGAGGAAGACGACGAGGAAGAGGAAGTGAAGGAGGAGGGAAAGAGGAGGAGGAGAAAGCGGAGGAGGAAGAAAAAGAGGAAGACGAGGAGGAGGAGGAAGTGGAGGAGGAAGAGAGGGAAGAGGAGGAAGAGGAAGAGAAAGAGGAGGAGGAGAGAAAGAGGAGAAGGAGGAGGAGGAAAGCTGATAACTCATTCTTTAGGAAAATGGGTTTTATGACTGGCCACACCCACTTCATCAGCCATTTTGTGAGCGTTCCCGAGACCCACGCTCATATTACCATGGATCAGACCAAAACTCACCTTATGGATCCAATGCAGATTCATCTGTTGTCCTACAGCTATGTGACAAAGTGCTAAAATCTGAAAACAAGGGTAAAAAAACCACAGTTATTTATTACTTGATTCAGGGAGGCGCTTTGGCAACGACGACGAACAAAAACTGATGTTTTTTACGAGTCCAGGTCAACTCCTGGTGCATGCAAGGAAACATCCATGTGGTTTCCTGAGCCACCATCTCAACATGGCTTATGTAACAGTAACAGAGTTGGACGGGACCTTGGAGGTCATCTAGTCCAACCCCCTGCTCACACAAGGAGATCTGTACTAGGGATTTGAACTGCTTCTTTTCCTCCCTGCCCTTCTGACAAGCAAAGTCAATGGGGGCAACAAGATTCATTTAACAACGGTGGTACTAACTTAGCAACTGCATTGATTCACTTAACATCTGTGGCCAGAAAGGCCGTAAAAGGGGGCAAAACTCACTTAATGCCTATCTAGCTTAATAATGGAAATTTTGGGCTCGATTTAAGTCAAGGACTACCTTTAAAATCTATCAAAATAAAAACTTTATCCCCCTTACTTAAAAATCCAATTAAAAAAATGTCTTTTGCAAGAACAAAAGCTGGCCTATTTTATTCCGAAAGCAAATATCAAACCGCCATGTAACCTTTGACAAAACCCACCAGAGATCCTGAGTTCGAAACTTACCAATAAAGCTGTGATGTAAGTGAAACCAGCAGCCGTCATAACCAGTATAGGAATGGACCAATCACTCCAGTATCCCATTCTATTATATAAAAACCTGGAGAGGGAAGGGAGGGAATTAAAAAAAAAAAATTAAATGCAATCACTTTAATGTCAGAGAAGATCTGGCCGATGTGCATAAATCATAGAATGACAGGATGAGAAGAATCCTTAGAGGTCATCTAGTCCAACCCCCATGCCCACGACAGGAATTTTCCTACCTCCTACCATGTTTCCCTGAAAATAAGACTCAACTGGAAAATAATCCCTAGCATAATTTTTCAGGAGGCTCATAATATAAACCCTACCCCAAAAATAAACCCCAATTAACGTAGTCAATTAGAGGAATGGATTTAGTACTCTATTTCCCTGAAAATAAGACCTAACCGAAAAAAAATAAGCCTTAAATGCATCTTTTGGAGCAAAAATTAATATAAGATCCAGTCTTATTTTTGGAGAAACACATTAAATCAGGGCTAGGGAAATTATGGCCCTTTTATGACTTGTGGACTTCAACTCCCAGAATTCCTGAGCCGGCCATGCTGACAGGAATTCTGGGAGTTGAAGTCCACAAGTCACGAAGGGGGCCATGGTTTTCCCCACCTCTGTCCTAGATAGACCAGCGTTTCTCAACCCTGAAAACCCTAAAACGTGGGAACTTCAACTCCCAGAATTCCCGAGCCAGGATGTACCCTACTTGGAAAGAGCCTTCTCTAATCTGTTAGCTAATCTGGGGAATTCTGGGAATTGAAGTCCACAAGTCATGAAGGGGACATATTCCCTACCTCTGTCCTAGATAGACCAGCGTTTCTCAACCCTGAAAACCCTAAAACGTGTGGACTTCAACTCCCAGAATTCCCCAGCCACCAGCATGGGGAAAAGCTCAAAAAAGCCTTCTCTAATCTGTTAGCTAATCTGGGGAATTCTGGGAGTTGAAGTCCACACGTTTTAGGGTCTTCAGGGATGAGAAATGCTGATTCTCCCTTATATCAGCCTGAAGGCAAATTTTTAGGGCTGTATTAAAGCCTCCAAATCAGGGGTGAAATGCTCCCGGTTCAGACCGGATCGCCCGATCCGGTAGCGATGGCGGCAGGTGGTTCGGAGAACGGGTAGCAAAAATCCCTGCCCCCACCCCCCCATGCCCAGCTGAGCCGCGCGATCATCAGAGGCTTTTTTTTTTTTACTTTTAAAAGCATTTCTTTCTACATCCTTTTCGGCCGAAAAAATGCTTTTAAAAGTAAAAAAAAAAAAAAAAAGTCTCTGATGATCGCGCAGCTCAGCTGGGATCATCAGAGGCTTTTAAAAGCATTTTTTCCTGCAACCTCTTAAGGCTGTAGAAAAAATTCTTTTAAAAGTAAAGAAAAAGCCTCTGTTGATCGTGCGGCTCAGCTGGGATCGTCAGAGGCTTTTAAAAGCATTTTTTTCCGCAACCTCTTAAGGTTGTAGAAAAAAATGCTTTTAAAAGTAAAGTAAAAAGCCTCTGATGATCGTGCAGCTCAGCTGGTATCGTCAGAGGCTTTTAAAAGCATTTTTTTCCTCAACCTCTTAAGGTTGTAGAAAAAATGCTTTTAAAATTAAAAAAAAAAGCCTCTGATGATCACGCGGCTCAGCTGGGATCGTCAGAGGCTTTTAAAAGCATTTTTTTCTGCAACCTCTTAAGGTTGTAGAAAAAAATGCTTTTAAAAGTAAAGTAAAAAAAAAAAAAAAAGTTGGCCATGTCCACCCAGTCACATTACCCCCACCCCCACAAGCCATGCCCACAGAACAAATTTTACATTTCACCACTGCTCCAAATCATTTTAAACTGAAATAAATTGTCCCACAGGTGCCAATTCTTAACTCTGCGCTGGTAGGGTTGGGAAACTGAGCAACCTATTAGCACAGGAAGTTCTAAAACTATAAAACTAGATTAGGAATTATAAAAAGAAAAGAAAAAAAATCCCAGCCTCTCCAAAATGTTGTAAGTAGGCCAGTACAGTTAGTCCTCGACTTACGACCACAACTGAGCCCAAAATTTCTGTTGCTACACCAAGCATTTGTTAACTTATTTTTCCCCCATTTTACAACCTTTCTTGCCACAGTTGTTACGGTAAATGAAGCACTGCAATTGTTAAGTTAGCCACACGGTTGTTAAGTGAATCTGGCTTCCCCACTGCTTGTCAGAAGGCCGCAAAAGGGGATGATATGACTCCGGGGCCACTGCAACTGTCATAAATGCGAATCAGTTGCCAAGCGTCCGAATTTTGATTATGTGACTATGCAACACAGTCTTAAAGTGTGAAAAATGGTCATAAACCACTTTTGTCAGTGTCGCTGTAACTTCGAACGGTCACTAAATGAATGGGTTATAAGCTGAGGACTACCTGTATTCGTATTTCTCACTTACAGATCCAAATTTTCTCTTCCTAGGATGAGCAAATTTAAAAACAACAATCTTTAAAACCTCATTAAAATCCTTTAAAAGCTGATAAATGCACAACACCTGGAACCAGACAATAATTTATAGCAGCGTCAACACAAGTTCCTTTAAAAACCTTTCATTAAAAATGCAAATTATTCTGTTTTCTCCCACTGACATCCTAATTATTTGATGCCAGCTTTTCACAGCGGCATTTCCTCCAGATAATCTTGTTTTTTTTTAGAATGTAATCTGTGCTGTTTGTAGAGAACATTTTAAAACTGTACTTTGTTTCTTAGAGGCAGGTCAGAGTTTGTTTAGCAGGTTCTTTCTGACCAGAGAATGCAGAATGCTGACTGGACTTTAATACGTTTCAGTATGAAACAATTTCATAGAATTAAAAATAAAATAATAAAATAAAAAGACACTCGTGTTTTTGCTCCTGAAATTCTGAATTTGGAACGCAGAATGCTGACTGGACTTTAATGCGTTTCAGTAATTAATGCATTTTATAGAATTAAAAAAGTAATAATAAAAAAACTTCCATATTTGCACTCCTGAAATTCTGAATTTGTACATTTGACTGGGGAATGCAAAATGCTGACTGGACTTTAATGTGTTTCAGTAATTAATGTGTTTCAGTAATTAATTCATTTTATAGAATTAAAATAATAATAATAATAATAATAATAATAATAATAATAATAATAATAATAATAATAATGACTTTCACGTTTGCAGTCCTGAAATTCTGAATTTGCACATTTGACCGGGGAATGCAAAATGCTGACTGGACTTTTAATGTGTTTCAGTAAAACAAACTCTTATACAAATTAAAAATAATAATAATAATAAAAAGACTTTCAAGTTTGTGCTCCTGAAATTCTGAATTTGGAGTGCAGAATGCTGACTGGACTTTAATGTTTTTCAGTAATTAATTCATTTTATAGAATTAAAATAGTAATGATGATAATAAAGACTTTCATGTTTGCACTCCTGAAATTCTGAATTTGCACATTTGACCGGGGAAGGCAAAATGCTGACTGGACTTTTAATGTGTTTCAGTAAAACAAACTCTTATACAAATTAAAAATAATAATAATAATAATAAAAAGACTTTCAAGTTTGTGCTCCTGAAATTCTGAATTTGGAGTGCAGAATGCTGACTGGACTTTAATGCGTTTCAGTAATTAATGTGTTTCAGTAATTAATTCATTTTATAGAATTAAAATAATAATAATGATAATAAAGACTTTCATGTTTGCACTCCTGAAGTTCTGAATTTGCACATTTGACCGGGGAATGCAAAATGCTGACTGGAATTTTAATGTGCTTCAGTAAAAAAAAACTGTTATACAAATTAAAAATAATAATAATTTTAAAAAGACTTTCAAGTTAGTGCTCCTGAAATTCTGAATTTGGAGTGCAGAATGCTGACTGGACTTTAATGCGTTTCAGTAATTAATGCGTTTCAGTAATTAATTCATTTTATAGAATTAAAATAATAATAATGATGTTAATAAAGACTTTCATGTTTGCACTCCTGAAGTTCTGAATTTGCACATTTGACCCAGGGAAGGCAAAATGCTGACTGGACTTTGAATGCGTTTCAGTGGAAAAAAAACAATTTCATAGAATTAAATAATAATAATAAAGACTTTCATGTTTGCACTCCTGAAATTCTGAATTTGCACATTCCATCCGGTGGAATTTTATGACTGCATAGTTACATGCTCAACCGTCATTTCGAATTGTGCCCCGGAGCCAAAAGGCAGCCAACACAATTTCTCCCAGAACTGCTGACAATGTCAACAAAGTCAAAGCTGGAAAAACATCTGTGACGCATCCCAAACACTCTTCAAGGGCTGGCTCTATTCAAGGGGTGCTGCAGTAGTCCGAGTGGGAATAGGTTTAAGGGAAGACTTGGCAACCCCTTGCAGATACAATTGAAATGCTGAGTATTGTTTCTCCTGCTCTTCCAGATCAAATCCCTGGAGAGAGATTTTTTTTTTTGCACACTATTCCTATTGCTGTATATATATATTTTGAACTTGGCAGAGGACGCACTGCACGCTAAGGGTTATGTCTATGGAGATTCTCCATCATACAAGTCCTGGTTGTCCCGAAGGTGCTTTTTCAAGAGGCAGCTGGACTTTCTGATTTTTTACTTTGAAGACATTTCGCTTCTCCTCCAAGAAGCTTCTTCAACTCTGACTGGATGGTGGGGAATGGAAGGATTTTATTTGTATTATTATTATTTATTGGACTTATATGCCGCCCTCTCTCCAAAGGACTCAGGGCGGCTCAAATCAGTGAAACAATCCCAATAAATACACATTAAAACATAATGCTCTCTACATGGGGCTCCCCTTGAGAAGCACCCGGAGGCTCCAGCTGGTCCAGAACGCCACCACGCGGGTGATTATGGGAGCGGCGTGGCGGTCCCATGTGACCCCCCTCCTGCGCGAGCTGCACTGGCTCCCGGTGGTCTTCCAAGTGCGCTTCAAAGTTTTGGTTACCACCTTTAGAGCGCTCCATGGCATCGGACCGGGGTATTTACGAGACCGCCTTCTGCTACCAATAGCCTCTCACCGACTAGTACGCTCCCATAGAGAGGGGCTTCTCAGGGTGCTATCGGCCAAACAGTGTCAACTGGCGGCCCCCAGGGGGAGAGCCTTCTCTGTGGGGGCACCTACCATCTGGAACGAGCTCCCCCCAGAGATATGGAGGATCCCGGATCTGCGCACATTTCGTTGTGCTCTCAAAACTTTTTTATTTCAGCAGGCTGGCCTGGCCTAACTCTCCTCTTTTAAATTTTTAATTCGTTTGATTTTATAAATTGGGTGTTTTAATCTGTGTTTCGGCCAAAATATTTAATAATTTTAAGGGACTTTTAATATTTGTATTATCTGTATTTTATCTTGGCTGTTCACCGCCCTGAGTCCTCCGGGAGTAGGGCGGTATAGACATTTGATTAATAAATAATAAATAAATTAATTAATTAATTAAATAAATAAATAAATACTAAAACAGACTAAAACCAATTTAAAACCAATTTAAAACAGTAGACCCCATCAATCCACGCTATTTATACTCCTTGCGGACAGCTGGACATTTGCATTTTTTTAGCGAGTGGTTAAAGGTCACCTGGAGGTTTATCTGTGTCCTCAGGGTCACCTGAGTGGTGCAAATCGGTGTGGAGCCTTCTTGGAACTGTTGAAAGGACTGTGTTGTAGATTGGAGAAAGATGATGTCATATCCCTCCCCTTCTGTTGAGAGAGGGCTGCTCAGTTTTGACATAGATGGCCTCTTTGACGCCTCTTTCAAACCATCGATCCTCTCTGTCCAAAATGTGGACTTTGCTGTCTTTGAACGAGTGGCCTGTGTCATCTAAATGCAGGTGGACTGCTGAATCTAGTCCTGATGTGCTTGTTCTCCTATGTCGTGCCATGCGTTTGTGAAGTGGCTGTTTTGTTTCCCCCAATGTAAGCTAAGGGTTAGGAGATGGCTGTTAGTACTTTTTTCCACTTACCAGTTGATTTCATTGTAGTCGTTGTGAACTTCCCACCAAAAATAGAACCAGATCAGGGTCAGGAAGAAAGAAAAGGTGAGGATTAAGAACCAGAGGCGTTCCCACTGTGAAGACACACACACAAAAAAGAGAGAGAGAGAGAAATGTATTAGTTGACGGACACACAACAGGCAAGAGGACCCGGTGAAGGGTTTTAATACTGTACATTCACTCTATTTCTATTCCAAAGATTTTTTTTTTAACTTCAATCTCCAGCGTCTTGATGTAGAACTAAGGAAAATATAATGCCTAACTTTTTAGACAAGTCTGGCCTTGGCAATTCCCAGAATTCTACAGCCAGTTTGACCGTCGCTGAGAATTCTGGGGCTGGAAGTCCACCCATCTTAAAAGTTGTCGAGAAGGTCTAAAGGTTTATAAAAATCGCAAAGCTTAACGGAGCATTTCTTCAGCCAAGCATGCACAGGTAATCCTCAATTTAACAACAGTTCATTTAGCGACCGTTCGAAGTTACAACAGCACTGTAATAAGTGACTTACGACCATTTTTCACACTTATGACCGTTGCAGCATCTCCACGGTGAGGTGATTTACATTCGGATGCTTGACAACTGGTTTATATTTATGATGGTTGTAGTGTCCCAGGGTGAGGGGTGAAATGCGACCAGTTCAGGCCAGTTCATCCGAACCGGTAGTAAAAAATGCTACTGGTTCGCCGAACTGGTAGTAAAAAATGCTACTGGTTCGCCGAACCGGTAGTAAAAAATGTAAAGAAAAAAAAACGTTCCGACGATCAGCAGAGCGACGCGCGATTGTCGGAACGTTTCTTTTTAAAAGTTTTTTAGCATTTTTTAACTACCAGTTCTCCGGAACCAGTAGTTAAAAATGCTTGAAAAAGTAAACAAAAAAAAAAAAAAAGTTCCAATGATTGTGCGTCGCTCAGCTGATCGTCGGAACTTTTTTTTTTTTTACTTTTTAGGCATTTTTTTACTACTGGTTCGGCCGAATAGGTAGTAAAAAATGCTTTTAAAAAGTAAAAAAAAAGGCTCCGACGATCACAGCTGTGCCGCGCGATCACCGGATCCTTTTTTTTACTTTTTTAAAGCATTTTTTTTTACTACCTATTCGTCCGAGCTGGTTTGAAAAAATGCTTTTAAAAGGTAAAAAAAAAAGGTTCCGGTGATCGCGCAGGACAGCTATGATCGTCGGAGCCTTTTTTTACATCTTTTAAAGGCATTTTTTCCTACCGGTTCGGGCAAATAGGTAGTAAAAAAATGCTTTAAAAAAGAAAAAAAAAGGCTCAGACAATCACAGCTGTACCACTCGATCACCGGATCCTTTTTTTTTTTTTTTTTCCTTTTTTAAAGCATTTTTTACTACCTATTCGCCCGAACCGGTAGGAAAAAATGCTTTTACAAAGTTTAAAAAAAGGTTCCCATGCGCACCACAGCTGATCACACCGCGCTGTTCTACTTACCTTCCCAAGCATCCTTTTGGTGAGTACTGTGTGCGCAGCTCGCATTTGGTGCGCACTGCGCGTGTTTGGCGCATGGCACGCATGCGCGGCCAGAGAACCGGTAGTAAACCGGTTCAGATTTCACCACTGCCCAGGGTCATGTGATTCCATTTTGTGACCTTCTGACAAGCAACGTCAATGAGGAAGCTAGATTCACTTAACAACCGTGTGACTCATTTAACAACTGCCGTGATTCAAATGTGGCAAGACAAGTCGTAAAAGGAGGGGGCAAAATTCACTTAACAAATTTCTCACTTAGCAACATAAATTTTGGGCTCGACTGTGGTCGTAAGTTGAGGACTACCTGCAGATAACTGTTCTGCCCCAGCTATGGACCCCAAAGAACGCAGCACACACAAAACTCTATACAAAGCTTATTTTACTCAAATAACTCAGTCTTTTTCAACCAAAGGCTGTTAATGAGCTGTCTTAACAGCCTACCAGAATTCTAAGATAAGGTAATCACGGTCTTACTAGAGTTGGCAGAAAGCCCAGAAGCAATTTTGCAGAGAATCCAGACGTGAAGGAGAGTGAACTAAAGTTGTTCCCTACAAATTGCTTCAGTCAGTGTTCCTTTTTAAATAGGCTAAGGGAGTGGCCAATTAGCCCCAAGCCTTACTCTCGAGGAGACCTCCTCCTGAGGAGCCACTCCTGCCTTTTGGCAGCTCTGCGCGCTCGTGCATCGAGAAGAGGCTCCTCTTCTTCATCCTCTTCACTTATGGGAGCTTCTGGAGGTTCTGAAGGCCCTGCCTGAATCCCCGCCTCTGGCACCACATCTTCTCCAGCCTCCTCACTGTCCGACTCGACCGCCAGCTGCACAGGCTGCTGGCGCAGCACCACACCAGCCTCCTTGCTGTCCGAATCAGCTACAATCTTCACAGGCCGCTGACGGGCCACAACAATAACAGAAAAAAGAGGTCTTTTTTCCTTTTGTAACCACAGAGCGAGAGATAATTTTATCACTACGCTTGTGTTCGCTTCCAAGAAAATTGGAAGCGACCTCTTTTTTCTTTTTATCTTTCCATTTTGCACCTCTTGTCTTTCTTCTCCGTCTCTTTTCTACCCTTTCTTCTCTTTCTTTTTTATCAGTTGTCAAGTTTTTTTAAAATCTCTTTTTACAAACTTTTCCTTAAGAGAGAGAGAGAGAGAAGCAAGGTCAATAGAACGGAATATACATGTTTTTCCTTCGAATCTCAAAAGGTTCTTGGCTCTTTGCTGGCCAGCTACCAGCAAACCATCAACTCCAGCCTGCTCATCCCAGCTACCGTAGATCTTTTTTAAAATTTCATGTCCCTTGTGTCTCTCGCAGTATTACAGAGGCCTCTGTCTTTATTAGGAGGAGAGGGAAAAAGGATAAAAGTAATGAGAACTGAAAGGCATGTGTTAGCATTGCAAAAGCCAGAGCCAGCATTTATTTGCAGCGAGCTTTGACTCAAGGAAACAATAATTCTCGGCCCCAAATGTAACAGCGGCAGTTTTACGAGCTAATAAATTTGCCAGTTCTCTGCCCTTTCGGTCACTCATTTCGTCTACGAAATAATGAAATAAGTTGCAAGAAATGCAGCCTTTCTTTGCCAAAATTCCTTACGGACGCAAGCAGAGAAATAAAATGCCCCGTTAAAAAGAATCTATTCTTCCCAATCCTCCATCTTACCTGGAGGAGGGCCTCTTGTGGCTCAGTGGCTAAGACACTGAGCTTGTCGATCAGAAAGGTTGGCAGTTCGACGGTTCGAATCCCTAGTACAGGTTTCCTGCCTGAGCAGGGGGTTGGACTAAATGACCTCCAAGGTCCCTTCCAACTCTGTTACTTGCTCCAAGTTTACCAATTACAGGTAGCCTCACCTCGACTTACCGCCATTTATTTTAGTGACCGTTTAAAGTTACAAGGAACTTATAATGACCATTTTTCCACACTTCCAACCGTCGCAAGCATCCCCGTGGTCAAAATTTAAGACACTTGGCAACTGGCATGTACTTATGACGGGTTGCAGTGTCTCAGGGTCACGAGATTCCCCCTTTAGTGACCTTCTTGACAAGCAAAGTCAACGGGGAAGCCAGGTTCACTTAACAACCATGTGACTCATTTAACAACTGCTCACTTAACGAACGCGGCAGGAAAAGTCGTAAAACGGGGCAAAACTCACTTCGCACATTTTTCACTTAGCAACATAAATTCCCCCCTTGACTGAGGTCATAAGTCAAGGATTACTTGTAACAGCGTTTTTCAAACTTGGAAAGGTTTGTAGCAGGGGTGAAACGCTCCCGGTTCAGACCGGATCGCCCGATCCGGTAGCGATGGTGGCGGGTGGTTCGGAGAACTGGTAGCAAAAATCCCTGCGCCCGCCTCCCCCATGCCTCCTGGAGAGAGATTTCAATCCATCTTCTTACCTAAATCGTGTTCAGGAGGAGGATACAATTTTCTTTCCCCCCCCCCGAAATGTTTTCCGACAATGTGCTATTTAATGTGATTTATTTAGGTCATAAAATGAACCTCCTGCCCAGAGGAAGCTGCCCCATCAATCACATAAAGCAGGCAAGGAAAAGAATGGAGAAGCGACGGGTAGGATGGGAACGAGATCAGGCGGACATCTGTCCATCCTCCAAAATAGACAGCTTCTGAATCTGATTTTAGCTGCCTTATTACATTCATTCATTGATTCTCTCTCTCTCCTTCTCTCCTTCTCTTTCTCATTCTCTCTTTCTGTGTCTCTCTCTCCCTCTCTCTCTTTCTCTCATTCAGTCTCTCTCTAACTCTCTCATTCTCTCTTTCTCTCATTGTCTCTCTCATTTTGGTTTCTCTCATTGTCTCTTTCTCACTCTTTCCCTCTCACTCTCTTTCTCTCTCATTGTCTTTCTCACATTCTCTCTTCCTCTCTAACTCTCTTTCTCACTCATTGTCTCTTTCTCTCTGATTGTCTCTTTCTCTCTCCCTCTCTAACTCGTTCTCTCTCATTGTCTCTTCTCCCTCTCTCTCTCTCTCTCTCTCTTTCTCTCTGTCTCTTTCTCACTTTCTCTGTCTCTTTCTCTCTCAAACTCTCTCTCATTCTCTCATTCTCTTTCTCATTCTCTCTTTCTCTGTCTCTCTGTCTCTCTCTTTCTCTCATTCAGCCTCTCTTTCTCTCTAACTCTCTCATTCTCTCATTGTCTCTCTCACTTTGGTTTCTTTCATTGTCTTTTTCTCACTCTTTCCCTCTCACTCTCTTTCTCTCTCATTGTCTTTCTCTCTCACACTCTCTCTTCCTCTCTAACTCTTTCTCTCTGATTGTCTCTTTCTCTCTCCCTAACTCGTTCTCTCTCATTGTCTCTTCTCCCTCTCTCTCTCTCAATCTCTCTCATTGTCTTTCTCTCTCTGTCTCTTTCTCACTTTCTCTGTCTCTTTCTCTCTCACACTCTCTCTCCCTCTCTCTTTCTCATTCTCTCTTTCTCTGTCTGTCTCTCTCTTTCTCTCATTCAGTCTCTCTTTCTCTCTAACTCTCTCATTCTCTCTTTCTCTCATTGTCTCTCTCATTTTGCTTTCTCTCTCTCTCATTGTCTCTTACTCTTTCTCTCTCACTTTCTCTCTCTCTTCCTCTCTAACACTTTTTCTCACTCATTGTCTCTTTCTCTCATTGTCTCTTTCTCTCTCCCTCTTTCTTTCTCTCTCATTGTCTCTTCTCCCTCTGTCTCTTTCTCACTCTTTCTCTGTCTCTTTCTCTCTCTCATTCTCTCTCCCTCTCTCATTGTCTCTTCTTTCTCTCATTGTCTCTCTTTCACACTCATTCTCTCTTTCTCCCTCTCATTGTCTTTCTTTCTCTCTCTCTCATTGTCTCTCTCTCTCTCACTCCTAAACACACATACCTGCCCACTTCTTCCAAGGGTCCATCATTTGTTTAGTGACCATTCACTGACAGCCAGTTTGGTCTCGTGGTTAAGGCACTAAGCTAGAATAGGAATTCAAGTTCAGCCTCAGGCATGAAAGCAGGCTGGGTGGCTTTGGGCCAATCTCCAGGAGACGGTGAGTTCTAGTCCCGCCTTAGGCATGGAAGCCAGCTGGGTGACTTACTTACTTACTTACTTACTTACTTACTTACTTACTTATTTATTTATTTATTTATTTATTTAAATTTATATACCGCCCTTCTCCCTGAGGACTCAGGGCGGTGTACAGCCAGAATTAAAAAACATAAAATACAAATATTAAAAAACAATTAAAATATATATAAATTTGGCCCAAAATTAAAAATACAAACCAATTAAAACATTTAAAATTTCTTCCTAAACCAGCCCGGCTTGCTGGAAAAGGAAGGTTTTAAGGGCACGGCGGAAGGCACCGAGGTCTTGGATTCTCCTTATCTCCGGGGGCAGCTGATTCCAGAGGGTGGGAGCCCCCACAGAGAAGGCCCTCCCCCTGGGGGTCACCAGCCTACATTGATTGGCTGATGGCACCCCGAGGAGGCCCTCTCTGTGGGAGCGCACGGGAAGATGGGAGGTCGTCGGTAGCAGCAGGCGGTCTCGAAGATAGCTAGGCCCGATGCCATGGAGCGCTTTAAAGGTGATAACCAACACCTTGAAGCGCACCCGGAAGGCCACCGGGAGCCAGTGCAGCTCGCGCAGGAGCGGTGTTACATGGGAGCGCCAGGCTGCTCCCGTCACTACCCGCGCTGCTGCATTCTGGACCAGTTGGAGCCTCCGGGTGCTCTTCAAGGGGAGCCCCATGTAGAGAGCGTTGCAGTAGTCAAGGCGAGAGGTGACGAGGGCGTGAGTGACTGTGCACAAGGAATCCCGATCAAGAAAGGGCCGCAACTGGCGAATCAGGCGAACCTGATAAAAGGTCCCCCTGGTTACAGCCGTCAGATGTTGCTCCAAGGACAGCTGCATATCCAGGAGAACTCCCAGATTGCGAGCCCTCTCTGTGGGGGCCAAAGACTCGCCCCCAATAGTCAGGGATGAAGTCAACTGGCTATATCGGGACACCGGAAGCCACAGCCGCTCAGTCTTGGAAGGGTTGAGCCTGAGCCTGTTCCTCCCCATCCAGATCCGCACAGCCTCCAGACACTGGGACATCACTTCAAGGGCATCGTTGGGGTGGCCTGGGGTGGAGATGTACAGCTGGGTGTCATCAGCGTACTGGTGGTATCTCACCCCAAAGCCACGGACTTTGGACCAATCACCAGGAGACGGTGAGTTCTAGTTCCGCCTTAGGCATGAAAGTTACTCCGCTTTACGACAGTTTTCCAAAAAACAGAAAAAGGAAGTTACTTCTGATTTTCAGCACAACCGCTCCAATTTATAGCTAGTCCTCGACTTACAACTCTTCCTATAATGACCATTCAACGTTACAATGGCACGGAAAAAAGTGATGCATGACCATTTCTCACACTTACGATCCCCACCGTCACAGGATTTACGTTCAGACGCTTGACAACGGACTCCTATTTATGAGTGTCCCGTGTGTGTGTGTGTGTGTGTGTGTGTGTGTGTGTGTGTGTGTGTCTGTCTGTCTGTCTGTCAAATGATGTCCTTTTTGCGACCTTCTGCCAAGCAAAAGTCAACGGGGAAGCCTGACTCGCTTAATGACCATGTTACTCATTTAACCACTGCGGCGATTTTCCCTTAACGAAACGCGACGAGAAAGGTTGTAAAATAGGACAAAAAAAAACCTCCCTCAGCAAATGTCCTCCCTTAACACAACCTAAATTCTGGGCTCAATTGTGGTCGTATGTCGAGGACTACGGGCCTACAGACACCCCTCCCACACACACACACACACACTTTTGAAAGGCATCCTGAGAGGGTGCCACACATTTAAAGCCGAGTTTGCAAACCAATTATTCCTCCCTTTTGATCTCTGCCTGGCGCTCTGAGCGATGCTGACATGACAACTTAATTCCGTGAGTCACAAAATTCCTTCTCTTGCTTCCCACTTAACCACCGAACGGCTTTATCTGATGAATAAGACTTTTTTTTTTTTTTTACACATTAAAAAAGATTTCTATGCCAACAGCCAGATCTTTGCAGAGAGGAATGTTCTCCTCCTCCCCTCTCGTTTTCCTCGTAATTTAGAGTTCAGAATAACCGAGTTGGAAGGGACCTTGGAGGTCTTCTAGTCCAACCCCCTGCTTAGGCAGGAAACCCTACACCACTTCAGACAAACGGTTGTCCAACCTCTTCTTAAGAACTTCCAGTGTTGGAGCATTCACAACTTCTGGTGGCAAGTAGTTCCACTGATTAATTGCTCTCACTGTCAGGAAATTTCTCCTTAATTCTAAGTTGCTTCTCTCCTTGATTAGTTTCCACCCATTGCACCCATTCTACCCAATATACAAGGCAGGTACTCGACTTACGACCACAATTGAGCCCAGAATTTGTGCGGCGAAAGCCAGACGTCTCTGAAGTGAATTTTGCTCCATTTTACGACCTTCCTCGCCAGAGTTGTTAAGGGAATCGCTGCGGTCGTTAAATTAGTCACACGGTTGTTAAGCGAATCCGGCTTCCCCCATGGACTTTGCTTGTCAGACGGTCGCAAAAGTTGGATCGCGTGATCCCAGGAGGCTGTGACCATCATAAATATCTCACCAAGGCTCAAGGTTGACTCAGCCTTCCATCCTTTCAAAGGTAGGTAAATTGAGGACCCAGTTTGTGGGGGCAATAAGCTGACTTTGTATAAATATACAAAAGGATGAAGGCTATTGCTTAGCGCCTTGTAAGCCACCCTGAGTCTTCGGAGAAGGGCGGCATATAAATCAAATTAAAATAAAAATAAAAATATGAATCAATATTAATTGGAGAGTGAGCTTAACTCTCGGTTAGTCATGTTTGTTGCTTCGTTTTAGTCTTATGTTTATGTGTTCCTACATTTCACTTCTTATATTGTTTTCCAATCATTATTATGTGTTAATTTTACTGTAAATATTTAATAAAGACACTTTTAAAAAAAATAAAATAAATATGAATCAATGGCCAAGGGTCTGAATTTTGTTGCAACCGTCGTTAAGTGTGAAAAACGGTCCTAAGTCGCCTTTTTTCAGTGCCGTTCTAACTTTGGACGGTCACTAAATGAACCGTTGTAAGTCGAGGACTACCTGCAATGGCACCTTTTAATGTCTGCAAGTATTCTCCATTTCGGTGTAAGTGCGGGAAAACCGGTTCTAGCCTAGACGAAGATGAAATGAAAGGAGGGACAATCCCCTAGCATTAAAATTATTAATTATTCACAGGGTTAATTGTTTTCCTTTTAATTCATTTAGGAATGCAGCACCGTGGAAAAGCTGCATTTGGATGCCGGCGATTTGGCCGAATTAGAAACAATATTTTATCTTAAAGAATTAAACAGAACTTTTGAGCTTCTGATCTAATTTTTTTTTAAAAAAAAATTAAAAGATATTTAAGCTTTTGCCGGCTATCAAGTTTACAGGTGGCTCAGTGGTGAAGACGCTGAGCTTGTCGATCGAAAGGTCGGCAGTTCAGCGGTTCGAGTCCCTAGTGCCGCGTAATGGGGTGAGCTCCCGTGACTTGTCTCAGCTTCTGCCAACCGAGCAGTTCGAAAGCACATAAAAATGCAAGAAGGGAAGGGAAGGGAAGGGAAAGAAGGAAAGGAAAGGAAAGGAAAGGAAAGGAAAGGAAAGGAAAGGAAAGGAAAGGAAAGGAAGAGAAAAGAGGAGAGGAGAGGAGAGGAGAGGGAAGGAGGAAGGGAAGGAAAGGAAAGGAAAGGAAGAAAAAAGGAGAGGAGAGGAAAGGAAAGGAAAGGAAAGGGAGGGAGGGGGAAGGAAAGGAAAGGGAAAGGGAAAGGGAAAGGGAAAGGAAGGAAGGGAAAGAAGGAAAGGAAAGGAAAGGGAAGGAGGGAGGGAGGGGGAAGGGAAGGGAAAGGAAAAGGAAAGGGAAAGGGAAAGGGAAAGGAAGGAAAGGAAAAAGGGAAAGGAAGGGAAGGGAAGGGAAGGGAAAGAAGGAAAGGAAAGGAAGAGGAAGGGAAAGAAGGAAAGGGAAAGAAGGGAAGGAAGGGAAGGAAAGGAAAGGAAGGGAGGGGGAAGGGAAAGGAAAGGGAAGGGAAGGGAAGGGAAGGGAAGGAAGGAAAGGAAAGGGAGGGAGGGGGAAGGGAGAGGAAAGTGTGGGAGGGAGGGAAGGGGAAGGAAAGGGAAGGAAGGAAAGGAAAGGGAGGGAGGGGGAAGGGAGAGGAAAGTGTGGGAGGGAGGGAAGGGGAAGGGAAGGGGAAGGGAAGGGAAGGAAGGAAAGGAAAGGGAGGGAGGGGGAAGGGAGAGGAAAGTGTGGGAGGGAGGGAAGGGGAAGGGAAGGGGAAGGGAAGGGAAAGAAGGAAAGGAAAGGAAGGGAGGTGGGAGGGAGGGAGGGGAAGGGAAGGGGAAGGGAAGGGAAAGAAGGAAAGGAAAGGGAGGGAGGTGGGAGGGAGGGAGGGGAAGGGAAGGGGAAGGGAAGGGGAGGGAGGGAGGGAGGGGGAAGGGAAAGGAAAGGAAAGGAAGAGGAAGGGAAGGGAAAAAGGAAAGGAAGAAGGGAAGGAAAAGGAAAAGGAAGAAAAGGAAAGGAGGCAGGGGTTGGGGAAGGGAGGGAGGGAAGAAGGAAAGAAAAAGAAAGAAAGAAAGGAAGGAAGGAAGGAAGGAAGGAAGGAAGAAAGAGGAGGGAAGGGAAGGAAAAAGGGAAGGAAAAGAAAAAGGAAGGAAAGGATGCAGGGGAAGGGAGGGAGGGCGGAAAGAAGGAAGGAAAGAAAGATGAAGGAAGGAAGGAAGGAAGGAAAGGAGGGAGGGAGGGCCCATGTCTGCTGAGAGGGAGGGGAAAAAAAAAACTCCAGTGAAAGAGGCCAAAAGAGCAATGGGGACGGAAGGGGCAGCTCATCAGAGAAGCCTCCGGGTTGTGATGTTTGACACCTCCTGACAGACGGGCGCTGAAGCCGAACAGCCCACTGACCTCCGGAGGAATCCCGTCAGTCAGCGGAGGAGGCAGAGAGCAAAAGGAACACGGAACACGCCAACACGGAAGAAGAAACGCAGAAGGAATTCAGAACGGCAGAGAAAAGCAGGGAGAAGCCGATGGAGACCCCTCCGCCATCATCACCATCACATCCCAGGCATGCAAAGAAACTAGCAGGAAAAGAGAGGTTTTTTTTTTTTTTTTCATTGGCCCGCTCAGCCAGGCCTCTGGAACTCATGGCCACAAGAAGCAGCAGAAGCTGACAAAGCCATCCCTGACTTTATATACACCCCACCCGAAGGATACACGGAGTCCCTGACTTACGGGCTTTCGTTTCAAAGTTCAAACAGCAATGAAAACATGGACTTGTGACCGTTTTTCACACTTACGACCGTTGCAGTACCCCACCCCCACCCCACCCATGATCATGTGGTCAAAATTCAGACGCTTGGCCACTGGCATGTACTTATGACGGTTGCAGAGTCCTGGGGTCAAGTAATGCCCTTTGGAGACTTTCGGTCAACGGGGAAGCCAAATTCACTCAACAACCGTTGCTAAACGAATGGTCCCAAGTTGAAGACTAGCCATATGGGCAATGTAGTCCATCCCAATGAACAAAGCCTGAGCAGGAACCCAGGTGTGAAATAATTGGGCTGCCAGCTCAGTAAGATACTATCGGGTTCCCATGCCATAATACGCAACACCTTGTTGTATGTATGTACAATATGTATGTCCTGCCTTTATCGTTTTTACAAATAACTCAAGGCAGAGAATATATCCAATATTTTCCTCCTATTTCCCCACAACTACTACCTTGTGACGGGGGAGGGTTGGGTGAGAGAGAATCTGGCTTTTATGCTTAAAGCAGGACTAGAACTCACCGTCTCCTGGCGATTGGCCAAAAGTCACCCAGCTGGCTTTCATGAGTAAGGTGGGACTAGAACTCACCATCTCCTGGTAACTGTCCCAAAGTCCTCCAGCCAGCTTTCATGATTAAGGCAGGACTTGAACTCACTGTCGCCTGGTGATTGGCTCAAAGTCACCCTGGCTTTCATGTCTAAGGCGGAACTAGAACTCACCGTCTCCTGGTGATTGGCTCAAAGTCACCCTAGTTTCATGTCTAAGGCGGAACTAGAACTCACTGTCTCCTGGTAACTGTCCCAAAGTCCTCCAGCCAGCTTTCATGATTAAGGTAGGACTTGAACTCACTGTCTCCTGGTGATTGGCTCAAAGTCACCCTAGTTTCATGCCTAAGGGGGAACTAGAACTCACTGTCTCCTGGTGATTGGCTCAAAGTCACCCAGCTGACTTTCATGCCTAAGGTGGGTCTAGAACTCACAATCTCCTGGTGATTGGCCCAAAGTCACCCTGGCTTTCATGTCTAAGGCGGAATTAGAACTCACTGTCTCCTGGTGATTAGCCCAAAGTCACTTAGGCAGCTTTTATAGCTAAGGCAGCACTAGAACTCACCGTCTCCTGATAACTGGTCCAAAGTGCCATAGGCAGCTTTTATGCTTAAGGCAGGACTAGAACTCACAATCTCCTGGTGATTGGCTCAAAGTCACCTAGCTGGCTTTCCTGGCTAAGGCGGGACTAGAATTCACAGTCTCCTGGTGATTGGCCCAAAGTCACCCAGCCGACTTTCATGCTTAAGGAGGGACTAGAACTCACCGTCTCCTAGTGATTGGCCCAGAGTTCCCCAGCTGTCTTTTACGGCTGAGGCAGAATCTGAACTCACCACCTCCTGTTTCCTAGCCCGGCGCCTTAAACCACCACACCAAACCTGCTCGACATTTACCTCTTTATTAAAGTTGGCATTTTGTTTTATCACTGTCAGCCTGGTGCCGATCTTCCCTAAGCAGAAAGGCGGGGTGTTAACGTAGCAGTAAATAAAAATAAAAATAATAATAATAATATGCATTGAAATTTTATAGCGGCAAGGAAGGAAACTGGGAAGGCGAAGCAGATATCGTAAATGGTAGAGGGTCTCCTGCCGGAACAGGGGGTTGGACTAGATGACCTCTAAGGTTCTTTCCAGCCTTGTTTATTTATTTATTAGTTATTGGTTCGATTTATATGCCGCCCTTTCTCCGGAGACTCAGGGCGGCTTACAATGCGTTAAGCAATAGCCTTCATACTTTTGTATATACCTGTAGTAGGGTATACAAGTATTATACATGTATACCTGTAGTAGGGTATACAGGTATTAGTAGGGCTTTCCCCCCCCCCCAAGTGGTGTTCTTTTTTATACAAAGTCAGCTTATTGCCCCCACAATCCAGGTCCTCATTTTACCTACCTCGGAAGGATGGAAGGCTGAGTCAACCTTGAGCCTGGTGAGATTTGAACTCGCAGTAATTGCAGGCAGCTGGTGCTACTTAACAGCACTTTAGTCTGCTGCGCCACCAAGGCTCTTTGTTATTCTATGTTCTAATAAAAAATCCCTAATTCAAAATTCCGGAAGGTTTTTTTCCTAAAGACAAGCCATGGGGGGAAAAAAAATCGGGGCTCCGGACTGGACAAGATACATGGCCTCAGGCAGCCCCACAACTCGGGAGAAGCCTCCTGTGACAGCTCCATCTTGACAGATCGTGCAACTGACCTGCGGGGGCAAAGCCCAGCGGCTGTGGCTCCGGATTCAAATCCTGACAGCTAGCTAGGAAAAGCAGAGGCAGCAGAGTGAATGTTCCCATCGCTGGAAAAAATGCAGCTCTGCATCAACAGGGCCGAAAGCTACAATTAATATCGAGCGTCAAGGAAGTGTCAAAAGCGTACAAGCTTTTGGTACACAACCTTGACAATCGCAGGGAGGGAGGAAGTAACAAGCCTGGAACACAACCTTGAGGAGGACGGAGGGAGGAAGGGAGTAAAACAGCTGATCCTGGTTTTATTTCTGCTTTCCAGACACATTGATGGAGTCTTGAGCTGCCTGGAGCTATCCAGGGAACAGAAATTTCTTGTGGTTATTGTGGTTTGCTGAATGAAAGGGTTGTGTGAGTTGTGTAGCTGGGAGGAAAAGCCAGTTTTACACTAGGAATGCCTGCTAAATGAATAAAACAGCTACTGTAGTTAATAACTTTTATACAAATCTGTGGTAGGTCTGCTTCTGGAATATAAGGGATCCTCTACTTACGAACACAATTGAGCCCCCAAAACTTTTCGTTACTCTGCGAGACATTTGTTAAGTCAGTTAAGACGGGCCTGGTAACTCAGCAGACTAAAAGCATTGTGATTTAACACCAGCTGCCTGCAATTACTGCAAGTTCGAATCTCGCCAAGGCTCAAGGTTGACTCAGCCTTCCATCCTTTCTAAGGTAGGTAAATTGAGGACCCAGTTTGTGGGGGCAATAAGCTGACTTTGTACAAATATACAAAAGTATGAAGGCTATTGCTTAACGCATTGTAAGCCACCCTGAGTCTCCGGAGAAGGGCGGCATATAAATCAAAATTAAAAAAAAAATTAAAAAAAAGTTGTGTCTCATTCTACGACCTTTCTGGCCACAGTGGTGAAGTGAATCGTTGCAATTGTTGAAGCTTTAGGATCACGGTTGTTCAGTGAATCTGTGTTTGCTTGTTGGGATCCCATGATCCCAAAGACCCTGCAGCCATGGTAAATACGGGTAGTCCTCAACTTGCGACCACAATCAAGCTCAAACTTTTATGTTGTTAGGTGAGAAATTTGTTAATCTGCTCCATTTTACGACTTTTCTGGCCACCTCTGTTAAGTGAATCACTGCAGTTGTTAAAATTAGTAACGTGGTCGTTAAATGAATCTGGCTTCCCCATCGACTTTGCTTGTCAGAAGGTCGGGACACACAGCAGCGGTCGTAAGTACGAGTCAGTTGCCAAGCATCTGAATTTTGATCACGTGATCATGAGGATGCTACAACGGTCGCTAAGTGTGAAAAAGTCCCTTTTTCCCCAGTGCCGTCGTAACTTCAAACGGTCACTAAATGAACCGTCGTAAGTGGAGGACTGCATCTACCAGCCTTTTCTTCATTAACCAGCTCTGATCAATGCAGTTTTCTTTCCAAATCTGCAGCGAGGGGTGAAGATGGGAAGGCCCCCTTTACGTGAATCAGCTTAAAATACACGTTCCAGAGCTGTGACTGACGCTAAATGCAACATTGCCTTCAATGTCCCTTTGTTGTTGTCCCCATTTTAAATCTATAAATAGCCTCAATTGGAGAGGGGAGGATAGGATATTGCTAATTATTGGGATTATCCAAAGAGACAAAATGGGAAGTTAACCCTTTCTTTCCTGCAGCCATTAAAAAGAAAAAGAAAAAGAGCTAATTTTCTCACGGAGGAATTTGCTTTTAAGGAAAATTCTCTGGGTGGGTCTGATCTTTTCTTGGCTAAGAAATTATTTCTTGCTCGGTGTAGGAAGTTCTTAACTTAAATCCACTGGTTGAGCAACCATCTGTTGTTACAACAGCGCTGACAAAAAGTGACTTATGACCGATTTTTCACACTTATGACCGTTGTCGCATTGCCGTGGTCACGGGATCCGTTCTGACCCTGCTCCCCAAACACGACAAACCCTCTGAACTGAACTCAAAAAATTCCTTTATTAGGAGTGCCGGCAGTCCCGGCAAAAAGTTTCTCTCACAGGCTAACAAGTCATCTCCGGGAGGGAGATGAATAGTTGTCTGCCACATTTACTCATCTCCACCCCCTGCCTTTTATCCCCAGAGCTCAGGTGGGGCTTCGCTAGCAGCGGTGGCTCTTCCATCCCGAGGACCGGCCCATAGATTTCCACTGCTCTCCTCTCCTCTGCCTTCTGCACATCCACATATTGGGCACAGGACCCAGCTGTTCCTCCTCCTCATCAGCCACCTCCAGACCTGGCTGTTGACCCTCCATCTGACGGCTGACAGACGGCCCAGGCTCTGCCTCGGTTTCCCTCTCTGACAGCTCCATTCCCTCTTCCCCCTCAGAGCGCTCAGGTTGCCTTGATGCCGGCCCTGACTCCAACGCCTCCTCCTCTTCCTCCTTTAATTTATTTATTTATTGGTTCGATTTATATGCCGCCCTTTCTCCGGAGACTCAGGGCGGCTTACAACGCGTTAAGCAATAGCCTTCATACTTTTGTATATACCTGCTTAGTAGGGCTTTCGCCTGCCCCCCCCCAAAGCGGTGTTCTTTTTTATACAAAGTCAGCTTATTGCCCCCACAATCCGGGTCCTCATTTTACCTACCTCGGAAGGCTGGAAGGCTGAGTCTGGTGAGATTCGAACTTGCAGTAATTGCAGGCAGCTGGTGCTAGTTAACAGCACTTTAGTCTGCTGCGCCACCAAGGCTCTTATGCTTGATTCGGCTGCTGGAGGGGCCAGTAGCCGACAGGCCACAACATGATCAAACTTCACAGGCTTGGCAACCGGCATGTATTTATGACAGTTGCAGTGTCCCTGATCCAGTGGTGGGTTCTTCCCGGTTCGGTCCGGTTCGGCCGAGCCGGTAGCGGTGATGATATGACGTCACCGAACCGGTTCTCCCCCCCGCCCTCCCACCCCCCCATGTTATTCTTACCTTTTATTTGGTCCCACCCCCAATCTATTGCTGCCTCCTGAGTCCCAGCTGATGACTAGAGGGAAAAAACCTGTTTAAACTCTTGCTGTGGGGCTTCAAAGGGCCGCCCTACAGCTGATCAGTGTTAAAAGCAAACAAATGAGTCGGGTCATAAGTGCGAGGACTGGTCGTAAGTGCGAGGATCTTCCAGAAATGACTCTGACCAGCTAGCCACACTCACCTAGTCACATGACCTCCAAGCCACACCCACAAAATAAGCCATGCCCTCAGAACTGGTAGTAAAAAAATTTAGAACCCACCCCTGCCCTGATCCCCTTTTCGCTGACAAGCAACGTCAATGGGGAAGCCGGATTCACGTAGCAACGGCGTTACTAACTTAACAACGGCAGCGATTTCTCTTAACGGCGGCAGTGAAAAAAGTCGTAAAGCTACGAGCAAAGTTCACCACAACTGTTAACAGTGAATCCGGCTTCCCCTTTTGACGTTGCTTGTCAGAAGGTCGCAAGCGGGGATGAGAGACACCGCCACCGTCGTTGAGTACATGCCAGTTGCCAAGCGCCCGAAATTTTGATCACGTGACCACGGGGATGCTGCAATGGCCGTCGGTGTAAAAAAACAACAACAACAAAACAGTCGTTAAGTGTGAAAAAGGTCGTAAGTCACTTTTTTCACTGCCGCTGAGAACTCACTACAGGAATGGTTGTTGGTCAAGGATTACTGGTATGAAAGGTTAAGGCAGTGATGGCTAACCTTTTTTTCCTCGGGCGCCAAAAGCGTGGGTGCGTGTGCCCACGTCCATAATGCAATGCCGCCCACACGTGCCACGCCCCCCACCTGCATGCACGCAACCCCACCCGCGCTGCCCTGCCCCCTCCGTAGGCGCGTGTGACCCCACCCTGTAATCCCCCATCGCCCCCCCTGCGCATGCATGCGTGACCTCCCCCCCCCACACACCCTGTTTTGGGCCTAGCAGGCCTCCCTGAAGCCTCCAGAGGCCAGAAACGGCCTGTTAATGGACTTCCGGGAGGCCTGTTTTTCACCCTCCCAGAGCCTCCACGCGAGTCCTGTACTTACCTGGCATCCAAAACGGGCCGCATGGAGACTCCTGGGAGGGGCGGGGTGGCATGGGCGTGCGTGTGCGTCTCGCGCAGGCGCAGCAGAGACCCAAAAATCAGCAAAAAAAAATGCTTTTAAAAGAAAACAAAAGCCTCTGACGATCAGGCAACTCAGCTGGGATCATAAGAGGCTTTTAAAAGCATCATCAGAGGCTTTTTTTTTTTTAACTTTTAAAAGCATTTTTTCATGCTTTTAAAATTTTTTTTTTAAAAAAGCCTCTGATGATTGTGCGGCTCAGCTGGGCATGTTGGGGGGAGGGGGGGACAGGGATTTTTGCTACCGGTTCTCCGAACCACCCACCTCCATCGCTACCGGATTTTTTTTTTTTTTTTAATTTGATTTATATGCCGCTCTTCTCCAGAGACTCAGGGCGGCTTACAATGTGCTCAACAATAGCCTTCATCCTTTTGTATATTTATACAAAGTCAGCTTATTGCCCCCACAAACTGGGTCCTCAATTTACCTACCTTAGAAAGGATGGAAGGCTGAGTCAACCTTGAGCCTTGGCGAGATTCGAACCTGCAGTAATTACCTGCAGTAATCCTTCCAATTATGGATTATGGCTCCCACATTTTGGTCACGTCGTCTTGCTGACGAGAGGTGGAATCCAACAACCGGAAAGACACCAGATGATCATTTGACACTTACGGTCCAGGAATATTTGAGCAGGGACAGCTGGCCAGCATCAACCGAATGACAAAGAGTTGGAAGGGACCTTGGAGGTCTTCTAGTCCAACCCCCTGCTCAGGCAGGAAACCCGATACCATTTCAGACAAATGGACTTCCAGAATCTTCTTCAAAACCTTCAAAACCAGTGATGGAGCACCCATTTTACCATGGTATCTGACTGGTGGTGAAATCTGAACCGGTTTACTACCGGCTCGCTGGCCCCGCATGTGTGCGAAAAGCTGAGCGACGCACGATCTTCAGAACTTTTTTTTTTTTTTTTTTTTTTTTACTTTTTAAAAGCATTTTTTACTACCTATTCGCCCAAACCGGTAGTTTAAAAAAATGCCTAAAAAGTAAAAAAAAAAAAAGTTCCAACAATCTGCTGAGCGATGTGCGATCGTCGGAACTTTTTTTTTTTTAACTTTTTAAAGCATTTTTAACTACCAGTTCTAGAGAACCGGTAGTAAAAAAAATGCTAAAAAAGTTTTTTAAAAAATGTTCTGACGATCGCGCGTCTCTCAGCTGATCGTTGTAACTTTTTTTTTTTTTTACATTTTTTACTACCGGTTCAGCAAACCAGTAGAATATTTTACTACCGGTTCGGGCAAACCGGCCCGAACCGGTAACATTTCACCCCTGTATCTGACATTGTATTTTTACTCATTTATACAAGCCAACTACAATTCAGCTGCGATTCCCAGTTCCTTGTCATGCCAGCTGTACCCAACTGGGTTATTTCCGAACCCGTAGTTATGTAACTGATTTCTTTCTGGGGGGTTCCGCCCCCACCACCCTAAACGAAGAAAATCTGCCTTGGACTGGATTTCATTTCTTCTATTATTTTCTGTCAGGCGTCTCTGCCGACCTTCTGGTGCAGCTGGGTGTCTTTTGCAGATGGGGTGAGCCCCCCCCCTCCTTGACAAGACCCTCCCCATCCTGTTTATCACAGGAACATATTTCAAAGTGTCGGCATTTGAGTTCCAGCTGCCTGCTAGAAGAGAGAGGGAAGGAGGGAAAAAGGGAGGAAGGAATACAGGAAAGGAGGGAGGGAGGGAGGGAGAGAGAGAGGAAGGGAGGGAGGGAGGAAGGAATACAGTCAGTCAGGGAGGGAGAGAGAGAGGGAGGAAACAGGGAACGATGGAGGGAGAGAGGAAGGAAGGAAGGAATACAGGGATGGAGGGAGGGAAACATGGAAGAAAGGAGGGGAAGGAAGGAAAGTGAGGGAGGGCAGAAGGAAGACAGGGAGGGAGGGGGTGGAAAACAGGGAGCGAGGAAGAAATACAGGGAGGGAGAGAGGGAGGAAGGAAGGAATACAGGGATGGAGGGAGGGAAACATGGAGGAAAGGAGGGAGAGGGGAAAGAAGGAATATGGGGAGGGAGGGAGTAAAACAGGGAGGGAGACAGGTAAGAAAACAGGAAGGGAGGGAGGGGGGAGGAAAACGGAGAGAGGAAGGAATACAGGAAGGGAGGAAGGGAGGGAAGGAGGGAGAAAGGAAGGAAGGAAAGAAAGAAGGAAGTAATCCAGGGAGGGAGGGAGGGAGGGAGGGAGGGAGGGAGGAAAGAAAGAAAGAAAGAAAGAAAGAAAGAAAGAAAGAAAGAAAGAAAGAAAGAAGAATGATACAGGGAGGGACTGAGGGAGGGAGGGAAGAAGGAAGGAAAACAGAGGGAGGAATGAAAACAGGGAAGAAGGAAGGAAGGAAGGAAGGAAGGAAGGAAGGAAGGAAGGAAGGAAGGAAGGCATACAGGGAGGGAGGGATGGAGGGAGGGAGGAAGGATGGCAGAGGATGGAAAGACATCACAACTTATAAACGAATGAAAAAAAAAATTTGGAGCGTATTTTTTTTTCCCAAGCGCCCCTTTTTTCCCCCCACCTTTGAGCAAATCCGCCCTCTCAAAGCTTTGCCTGCTATCTTGTGTTTTTCAGCCCTCCGTTCGAGGCACCACCAATACAAACAGAAATAACAGAGTTGGAAGGGACCTTGGAGGTCTTCTAGTCCAACCCCCTGCTCAGGCAGGAGACCCTAGACCCGTGATGGCGAACCTGTGGCACGCGGAGCCATATTGGTGGGCACACGAGCTGAGCTCTGGCGCGCATGCGTGTCCCGGCCAGCTGATTTTCAGGTTTTCTGGGCCCACAGGAAGTCAGGAAACACAGTTTCCGGCCTCTGGAAGGCCTCTGGGGGGGTGGGGTGAGGAAGACTTGTTTTTCGCTCTCCCCAGGCTCCAGAGCCTTTCTAGGAGCCTGGGGAGGGCGAAAACAGCCTTCCCCATCCCCTGGGAGACCCTCCAGAGGCCGGAAACAACCCATTTCCTGACTTCAGGTGGGACCGGAAGGCTCGTTTTTTCGCTCTCCCCAGGCTCCAGAGCCTTTCTAGGAGCCTGGGGAGGGCGAAAACAGCCTTCCCCATCCCCTGGGAGACCCTCCAGAGGCCAGAAACAGCCCATTTCCCGACTTCAGGTGGGACCGGAAGGCCCGTTTTTCGCTCTCCCCAGGCTCCAGAGCCTTTCTAGGAGCGTGAGGAGGGCGAAAACAGCCTTCCCCATCCCCCTGGAGGCCCTCCAGAGGCCGGAAACAGCCCATTTCCCGACGTCAGGTGGGACCGGAAGGCCTGTTTTTCGCTCTCCCCGGGCTCCAGAGCCTTTCTAGGATCCTGGGGAGGGCAAAAACGGCATTCCCCATCCCCTGGGAGGCCCCCCAGAGGCCAGAAACGGCTCGTTTCCCGGAAGTCTGGTGGCCCACCGTGCCATCGCATGCCAAAAGCGAGGGGAGCCCGGGGGGGGGGCACACGAATGTGCGTGGGGCGGGGCACATAGAATTATGGGTGTGGGCACACGCATGCGCTGGCTGAGGAATTCTGGGAATTGAAGTCCACAAATCGTAAAGTGGCCAAGGTTGGAGACCCCTGCCCTAGACCAAAGCAGAAAACATCCTACAAAGAGCAACGACAGGTGCAAATTTTACCAGGAGGGGCTCCGGACTTTTTGCCTATTTCCTTGTCCCCCCCTGACTCCCACCCTATGCAAACCCACTCATTCGAACAAAGAAGCCATTGAGTTTCCCCTCCCCAATTCTCCCAGCCAGGCCCCCCTCCCCCCCCAAACTTCTCCACAACCCACACAAACCCGAAGCGGAGAGCAACTGGCGAACAATGAAGCGAAAACACCTTGACGCCCCCACAAAATGAGCTCAGCTGGTGTGTATTGTCGAAATGTACTATCATCTCCTTCGCACCACTTCAAACCCGAGATGCAAAATGCCTCCCCCAGGTTTTTTTTTGGGGGGGGTGGAGGAGGGGGAAGGAGAGAGAGGGGGTGGGAGAGAAGGGACATCTTCAAAGGACAATGCCTTGCGTTGCAAAGGCAGATAACAATTCTTGAGGTCCGGAAGCTTATTAAAAAAAAAATGAGCAGGATGGGGGGGGGCCTGCAGAATTCGATCCATCCATTGGAATAGAGCTGAAATGGACCTCGGAGGTCTTCTAGTCCAACCCCCTGCTCAGGCAGGAAAACCGTAGACCAGTGACGGCTGATCTTTTTGCTGTCGCGTGTCAAAAGCAGGGGGAAGCGTGGGGGGGGGAGTGTCGCACGTGTGCCCACACCCATAATTCAATGCGTCTCCCCCTCCCCCTGCTTATGACACGGTGGGCCCGGTAGGTCCGCTTTTCGCCCTCCCCAGGCTCCAGAGGCTTTCTTGGGGGCGTGGGACCAGAAGTAGGGAAACATGCCGTTTCTGGCCTCCGGAGGGCCTCCGGGGATGGGGGAGGAAGGCTTTGGAGCCTAGAAAGCCTCTGGAGCCTGGGGGAGAGCGAAAAACAGGCCTTCCGGGCCTACCGGAAATCAGCAAATGGGCTGTTTCCGGCCTCCGGAGGGGCTCCATCGGGGTGGGGAAGGCTGTTTTCGCCCTCCCCAGGCTCCTAGGAAGCCTCTGGAGCCTGAGGAGAGCGAAAAATGGGCCTCCCCCCCCCCGAGGCCTTACCGCCGGAGCTGAGCTAAGGCAACGCTCGTATGCCCATCGATATGACTCCGCGTGCCACCAGTCTCTTCTTAAAAACCTCCAATGTTGGGGCACCCGCAATTTCTGGAGGCAAGAGTCATTCTGAATAACCGAGTTGGAAGGGACCTTAGAGATCTTCTAGTCCAACCCCTTGCTCAAGCAGGAGACCCTTGTCCATTCCAGACAAGTGGACTTCTTAAATTAGGAATGGTGCACTGATCCCGCTCGAGCTCCAAAGATCTGAGGGAGATGATAAAATACCGTGTTTCCCCGAAAATAAGACCCTGTCATATTTTTTGAACCCCGAAATAAGCGTTTGGCCCTATTTTCGGGGAGGTCTTATTATTTTGGGGCACGTGGAGGAAACCAGAGGAAATGGCGGGGACCGGCTGTGCATGCGTTTAAATTTTTTGGGGGAGGGGCTTATTTTGGGGGAGGGGCTTATTTTAAGGCATGCGCTCAAAAGCTCGATTGGGCTTATTATCAGGGGAGGTCTTATTTTCGGGGAAACAGGGGTAGCTAATGCTATTTTTCGCACTTACGACCGTTGCAGCATGCCCATGGTCCCGGGATCAAAATTCGGACACTTGGCGACCGACTCGTATTTATGACGGTTGCAGCGTCCCAGGGTCACGTGATCTCCTTTTGCGACCTTCTGATAAGCAAAGTCAATGGGAAAACCAGATTCACTTAACAACCGTGTGACTCACTTATCAACTGCCATGATTCACTTAATAACGGTGGCCACAAAGGTGGCAAAACTCACTTAACTATACTCTTGCTTCACCAAGAGTAATTTTTGTGGTCGTAAGTCGAGGACTGTGGAAGGGCTCCATCACTGGAGGTTTTTAAGAAATGATGGGATAGCCACTTGTCTGAAACGATAGGGTTTCCTGCCTGAGCAGGGGGTTGGACTAGAAGACCTCCAAGGTCCCTTCCAACTTGTGTTCTTCTGAGAAACACTGCCCTGAAAGGAACATCAAAACATTTTGATAATTTGCAAAAATTCTAATATCTTAATCTAGGTATTTACCATTCTACTGTATCGCCACAAATCTTAATTTCCAAATAAACACATCATTTTTAATTCCAGTTATTAAATCAAAATTCTATCTCGCTCTTCCCCAAATTTCTTCTATTGCATCTTTTAACATATAAATCAAAACACCAATTTTTAACAAATATTCTAACCTCTTAAATCTAGATATTTACCTTACTATTATCTCACCGCAAATCTTAATTTCCAAAGAGGCACAAAAATTGGTGTTTTGATTTTTATCTTAAAAGATGCAATGGAGGAAATTTCGGGATAGAGCCTGTCAAAGACGTGTAAGCGATTGTACCTATTTATGACCGGATCAAGACTTCGTTCTTAAAAGATGTATTTTATGTTTGTGTTTTTAAAATAATAATAATAATAATAAAATATTTTCAAAAAAAACCCCACAACATTTTGATGATTTGCTAGAATTTGGAGATGACTGAATGGATAACATTAACCTCCTCAGAATTTGGAAGGATAAGAGATCCTGGATTGATTCACAAGATTAATCTCAGGGTGAATATTATGAATACAGGGGTGGATTTATCCCGGCTGAAAATATTTTTGGCACGGGAAGGGCAGGGCCAAAAACAGAAGGCAAGGAAGGTGTCTTGGCTGTCAGCCCCAGGTATAAATAACCTGCCTAAATAACATCTTTATTCCGGGGAGCAGATTCGCTCAACCATCCAACCCTCCCTTCCCCTTCGCCGCCTTCCTACACGTCTAAAGTTAAGCGGGAGGGCTGCCAAATTATTTCCTGGTGCCAAATGTTGTGTTGAACTTTAAAATATGCAAAATCTTATTCCCGATCACCATCCGAGGGCCATTTTTAGAATAGGAGACAGAAGGCCCCACGGGGGGGGGGGGGGCTTTGGAGATTTCCCCGGGGGTCTCCATGCAAACGCCATCCTATTCTTCCCTCTGCTTTCGTTCACTGCGTCCGTAACCCAGGGAAGGATCCTTCACTTACAACCACATTTTTTAGCTCCAAATTTCTCAGGGAAACATTGGTTTAAGTGACCCAAAGGTGGTTGTCGGCAATCCGTGGCTCCGGAGCTGCATACGGCTCTTTGGGTCCTCTGCTGCGGCTCCCTGTCCCATCACTGGCTGGCCTTGCCCCTCACCCTCCCAGTCACTCCACGCCTGGCCTTGGAAATCTGAGAGATAGAGGGGGAGGGAAGAGGAAGAGAGAAATAGATACAGAGAGAGAGGGGTGGGGAGACAGAGAGGGAGAGACAGAGAGAGGGGGGAGAGGGGGAGAGAGATACAGAGAAAGGGGGAGGGAGGGGAAGATAGGGGGAGAGATACAGAGACGGGGGAGACAGGAAGAGAGAGACACAGATACAGAGAGAGATACAGAGATGGGGGAGAGAGTTGGGGGATAGAAAGGGAGACGGGGAGAGAGAGACATAGATACAGAGAGAGAGGGAGATATAGAGAGAGATACAGAGGGAGGGGGAGAGAGAGATACAGAGGGGGAGAGAGAGACATAGATACAGAGAGAGGGGAGAGAGAGTTGGGCGATAGAGAGGGAGACGGGGAGAGAAAGACATAGATACAGAGAGAGAGGGAGATATAGAAAGAGATACAAAGAGAGGGGGAGAGAGAGATACAGAGGGGGAGAGAGAGACATAGATACAGAGAGGGGAGAGAGAGTTGGGAGATAGAGAGGAAGGCGGGGAGAGAGAGACATAGATACAGAGAAAGAGGGAGAGGGGGAGATATAGAGAAATACAGAGAGAGGGAGAGAGAGATAGAGAGAGGGGGAGAGAGAGACATAGATACAGAGAGAGGGGGAGGGGAGAGAGAGGGGGAGATATATAGAGAGATACAGAGAGGGGTGAGAGGGGAAGATAGGGGAAAGAGAGATACAGAGGGGCAGAGAGACATAGATACAGAGAGAGGGGAGAGGGGGAGATATAGAGAGAGATACAGAGAGAGGGGAAGGGGGGAGAGGGGGAAAGGGGGAGAGAGACAGAGAGAGAGACAGAGAGGGGGAGACAGACAGAGAGAGGGGAAGATAGAGAGGGGGGAGAGATACAGAGAGGGGAGAGAGAGAGACATAGAGAGATACAGAGAGAGGGGGAGAGAGAGAGAGAGAGAGAGAGAGAGAGAGAGAAAGGTTTTGTGGTTCCCGGTGTTTTATAACAACCGGTTCTCTGCTGACTAGCTGGGTAGGCGTGGCTAGGGGGTTCATGTGACTGGGTGCGAGTGAGTGACATGGAGTTGACCACGCCCACCCAGGTTTTGTGGCTCCCGGTGTTTTTTTTTTTCTGTGGGAAATGGGTCGAAATGGCTCTTTGAGTGTTTAAGGTTACAGAGTGCAGAGCCCTGCCCAAATTTTTCAAGAGGCAACTTGACTTCCCGGTTTTTCTTTTGAAGACGTTGGACTAGAAGACCTCCAAGTTCCCTTCCAACTTTGTTATACCATTCCATTCCATTCCATTCCATTCCATTCCATTCCATTCCATTCCATTCCATTCCATTCCATTGCATTCCATTGCATTGCATTGCATTGCATTCTTCTTCCTCTTCCTCTTCCTAATCCTTTAAGAACAGACTTTTATTCTTGGCTAGTCCAGAATCAATTTTTGGACTGACATCGTAGCTCCATTTATCTATCTGAGGCAACATATTTTTTTTTTAAAAAAACTGCTCTTTCATAAAAAGGAAGTGTGGAGGGAAACTTGTTTTGTATGACTGCTATTTATTTTATTTTTATTTTTTTGGCACAACCTGTCACAATTAGCGACCAAGATCTGAACAAAAGGATTACTTAAAATAAAAGAGGTGCGAGGTGATTTTTGGTTGCCATAGACACGCAAGGCCTCTCTTTCCTAGAGTGTCTACTGGAATTCAGCCTTTCAGCAAAATGCATATAATTCAGCCTTTCAGCCTCAAAATGCGTGTAATTTTTTTTTTTTTTTTACAGCTTTCTTGTTGTCTTTGGGTATTCCAAAAGGAGGCAGCGATAAGGACACAAAATCAACATTTTCAACAGATTGAAACCATATTTGAAGAATCCTGAGGCACTGATTCTCAACCTTAAAAATCTTTTAAATTGGGGAATTTAACTGGGTTAAAAATCTTTTAATTGGGGAATTTTATGGGTGAGGGGTTTTAAATTGGAGAAGCCAAAGATAATTTAATTTCGTTTTAATGTATTTTTGTTACAAGGAATGGTGGATCAGGCCCAATAAAGAGACTTGAGTCATCTGGTAAAATATAACTCTTTTATTTGCAGGTTCATCACATCATCACTTGAATGCATCAGGAACTGGGGCGAGGAGGAGTGTGCCCACCTTTTATACCTGTGGGCGGGGATTCAGGTAAGGAGGAGTCTATGGGAGGAGCTGACCAGGTGGGAGTCTGGGTTAACCCTTGCACTGCTGCGCTATAGCTGATCCCTGGCATGGGCAGAGCATTTATACCTGACAAATCCCCCTCTAAATGCCTGACCCGTGTCTGTAGGCCTGACTGACTAGTTGGTACTCTGGGGTGAATGTTGAGCTTGGAAACTAAGTGTGAGTGTTGCTTGCCCTGTAAGGGTTTTGTGAGTATGTCTGCGGTCTGTTCTTCTGTATCGCAGTGTATGGCCTTTATGAAACCAATTCTGGAGAGCTGTCTAACGTGCTTATACTTTATGTCTATGTGCCTTGACCTTTGCCCTACAGCGTCGGACATAGATATCTCTATGGCGGCTTTGTTGTCTTCGTAGATATTTATTGGGTAAGCTGGCTCTCTCCACACGCTGGCAAGTAGGTCGTCGAACCAGATGAGGTTGTTGGCGGCTTTGGAGAGGCATATGTATTCAGCTTCAGTAGTTGAGGTTGCCACCAGGATTTGTTTGCCTGAGTACCAATGCACCGGGCAGTTATTTAGGTAGAATATGTACCCAGATGTGCTTTTGCGCCCCTTGGCGTCTCCGGCCCAGTCAGCATCAGCGTAGCATGAGAGGATGGGTTCTTCGGATTTCTCAGGCTCTAGGGTTAAGCATGCATTGACACTCTGTTTCAGGTATCTTAGCACCCTTTTCACTGCGTCCCAGTGGTATGTGGTGGGTTTGCTCACGTGCCTGGATAGTAAATTAACGGATAGAGCGATGTCCAGTCTGGTCCAGTTAGCGATATACAGGAGGGAGCCTATGATTGACCTGTACAGCGTGTTGTCTCCAAATTCGGGTGATTCATCATGCATGTTTTTTAGGAAGTCTGCCTGCATGGGTGAATCACATCCCTTGGCGTCTGCCATGTTGCATTTATGGAGCAACTCTTCTATCTTCTCTTTCTGCGACAGTTGGAAACCCTTTGGCGTCTGGTTGACTTGTACTCCCAGGTATCGGTTAATCCTCCCAAGGTACTTTAGGGTGAAATGCTCGCTCAGCCTGCTGGCGAAGGTGTTGCGGTTGGCTTCGTGTTTGCTGATGTACAGAATGTCATCCACGTAAACTAGGATGTATTCTGGCGAGTCCCCCTCTTTCCTGGTGAAGAAACAGTTGTCAGCTATGGTCGCCGTGAATCCCATAGACTTCAGGGCCTCTACCAGGCATTCGTACCATCGTTTGCCTGATTGTTTTAGTCCATACAGGCTCTTATGAAGTAACCAGGTGTCCCCTCTGTTGGTTTCTTTGCTGTGGGGGGCTCTGATGTATATCTCTTTGTCTAGGTTGGCGTGCAGGTAAGCGGTCTGTACATCGAACTGGTGTACTTCCAGCCCTAGCAAGGATGCGATGACCAGGGCGCTTTTGACGCTCTCTGTTCTTACGGTGGGCGAATAGGTGTCTGTGTAGTCCTCCGGAAACCTTTGAGCAAACCCCTGGGCAACTAATCTTGCCTTGTATAGGCTTTGGCCCCCCTCTAAGTTCTTGACTTTGAATATCCATCGGGTGCCTATTGTGTTCTTGCCCTCTGGGACTTTGGTGGGGGTGTACACCTCCAGCTTCCTCAGGCTGTCCAGTTCCTTGGCCATGGCTAGCTCCCACTTTGCCCTCTCCCCCTGGGGTAGTCTTAGCACCTCTTCGTATGAGTTTGGCGTAACGTGGTTTGCATGCACGTGCATCACGTAATCATTTAACCTTTTTGGCAGCTGGTTTCTGGTCGATCTGACCGGCCTGGTTGCTGCCTGCTCAGTGTCATGCAGATATCTGGCTTCTCTTTGTGTCAGTGATTCGACACTTATCTTGGGATGATTCTCTTTCCATCCCTCAACCTTGATGCCTTGGAGGTCGGGCTTGGGCCTGCTCCCTTCCTGCTTACTCACTGTCTTGTTTTTGTTTTGGGTTTGCTCGATTGGGCTATCCTCCTGCTTGGTGGGTACCTCATTTAGGTGTAACCTGGACCAGTTGGCTTGCTCATGGAATGCCGCTGTTCTGGAGACCACAAACCTATTATTATTGTCCACAAACCTGAAGCCCTTGGTTCCTGGCTCGTACCCCATAAACCTGAGCCTTCTGGACACCTTATCCCCTTTCTTGCGCAACTGCTTGGGTATGTGTACATCAGCCGTTACACCGAACACATGTAGGTGTGCTATCTGCGGCTTCTTGTTATACATGACCTCGTAGGGTGTTTTGTCTATCACACTGGACCATGTTCTATTTAATGTATAGTTGGAGTAGACCAGGGCTTCAGACCAGAAGTGTTGGCCAATTCCCGCGTCCTCTAGGGCGCACCTGACCATCGTTTGCAGCGTGGAGTTCCGTCGTTCTACGACCCCGTTCTGAAAGGCGGAAAACGGGGACGACGTAAAGTGAATCACGCCTTTGGACCTGAGCCAATGTGAGAAGTCCTTAGATAGAAACTCAGACCCTCTGTCGGTCATGATCTGTTTGATCTGTTTGTTGTTTTGGATTTCTACTCTTTTATAGAATTCTTTGAATTTTTGGAAGGCCTCATCCTTTTTTCTTAAGGTGTAGACGAAGCCATATCGACTATGGTCATCCACTATGGTGAGGAAGTACCTTTTTTTATAAGTTATGGATGGCCTTAGGGGCCCTACCAGGTCCATGTGTACTAGGTCGAATATTTGGTTGGCGGCGCGTAATGACTTCTTGGGTCTGGGTTTTACTTTTAGTTTTGAACACTTGCACACCGAGCACTCGAGGTAGTTTTCACAGTTTTTTATTATGGCACCCTCGGTACAATTGGCCATTTTTTGTATCACAGGAAAACTGGCGTGTCCAAGCTTGCGATGCAGCAGGTGGGCACAGTTGTCGTGCATTGGTTTGCCTATTGAGGGTTTCCTTTGGGTGTATTTGTTGTATTGTGTCTCTGGTGTCGTGTTGTCATTGTTATCTACCTCCCTCCCGTCTACCTGTTCACCCTCAGCCCTGCCTTGGTCAGTGTCTTCTGCATTCTCTGAGCTGGTGTTTATGCTGTGGGCGTAATCCTCACAGAAAGTTATGTATGGTAACCCTTGGTCAATGGTTACTCTCCCTATATCCTTCCCGTCCTTGCTAACCTTCACGTTGCCTTTTGAGAATATCATCTCAATCCCTGATTCCCTGCTAAGTTTTACTGCAGCCAGGATGTTGTGGGGTATCTCCGGGACTAGTAGTACCCCCTCTATTTTCCCTACGCCTGGTAATGTAATTGCCCCTTTGCCTGTTACTCTAACTTGGTTTTGGTCTGCAACTTTGATAGAAAAATCCTCTCTCTTGAATGATGAGAGTAGTTCCTGATTGTATGTGGTGTGGTTGGAGGCTCCCGAGTCCAGGAGCCAAGAGCTGGTGTCTTTGTTTTGGTGTGTGGTGTGTGTGTGCTCCCCTATCCCATATAGGGACCCTGTCCTGCTGTCGCGTGAGCTGTCCCTGTTTCCCTTCCTATCCCTGGGGATGGGTGAGTCTCTACGCCTATACCTATCTTCGGATGTGTGCCTTTCTGTTTGTCTGTACCTATGCTCTGGCCTGCCTCTCTCCCTATAGTTCTTGGGGCAGTCCCTTTTGATGTGTCCCCTCGACCCGCAGATGTAGCACTCGGGCGTGTTGTGTTGTTTCTCTTGGAAGACTACTCTCTTCTCACTCTTGTGTTCTCTGGGAGGGCCGGGGCGGCCCCTCCTCAGATTATCTTCTGCGATGAGCCTGTTGGATAGCCTCTCCACAGACAGCATCCCTAGGCTGACGGTGTCTAAGTGTGTCAGGAAGCTATTCCATGAGTGATCTAAAGAGTTGATTATCACACTCTTCATGATTTGGTCAGAAATAACTTCTCCCCTAAGATGTAGCTCTGCTCTGGTACCGCTTAAGGACACTAGGTGCTCACTCATGGGTGTCCCTGGCTTAAGTCTGGCGGAAAAGAATTCCTTGGAAATTTGTGTGGTGGTGGACACACTCTCACTATAAAACAACCCAAACATTTTCCCTATGATTTCGGATACTGTGAGGTTGTGGCCAATACAGTGGTAAATGGTGGGGGAAATACTGGCAATTAAAAGGTAGAATGCTTTATGGTGCATGCAATCTAGCTCTAAAGTCCATGGTCTCTCAGGGGGGTCATTAATAAAATGAGACATGTTTTCTTTCAGAAATACCACCTGGAGCTGCTGTGACCACTCTAGGATATTGCCCCCATCCATCCTCAACTTGGGAAAGTCAACAGGTAAGTTCCCAGCACTAGTAGTAAAATTACTTACTGCTGGCTGCTGTCCATGGTTCCTTATGTCTCTATAGCAGCAATAGGGCATAGGAACGCTTGCCGGTAATTTAAAAGTCCCGCTTTGTAATTTTTTTCTTTTTTCTTCTTCTAGGCGGAAGAGCGCATGCGCGAAGTCCATTTCAGCTCCGCCGTCGCCGAGGAAGGACCTGTTCATCGCGGCTCCGCTGTGGAGGCCTCTGCCGGTCGGGTAGGCCTCGGCTTCGTACTTGGGGGTCCAGATGTGCTCCTGGGGGCGTCGTCCAGCGGCTGCTTCTCCCGAGTGAAGATCCTGGCGGCGTTGGGGCTCCGGTGACGGCTGTAAGTAGCTGCCCCAATCCATGCGGTCCGGGGTGCGCGGCCTGGGCGATCGGAGGCGCGGTGTCCCTGGGGTGCGAAGGTGGGCTGGCGAATCGCCGCGGGCGTTGGTGGCTCTTGGGTGGGCGCTCCGCTGTCCCTCTCCTCGTCTTCCCTTCTGCTTCGGCCTCTCCGGCTTCTCTTTGGTAATTTTGAGGCCTGGGCCGAAGGCGGCGGCAAGGGTCTTCATGGCCCTATCGACTTGCCGCTCACTGGGGGTGTACCAGGGGTCGGAGTCAGATTCGGTTCCCTCTCCCTGGTCACTTTCATCATTGTTTATGGCCCGGCATTTTTCGCGCGCCGGCCATTTTGAATTCTGATCGCTGATTGGTTGGGGGTCGGCCATCTTGTCTGACCATGTGGACAAAGATGGCCGCCGTTTCAAATTTAGAGCGGGGCTTTGGGGCTCGGTGGCCGTTGGAAGTGCCCTTTTGGGCGATCCACTCACCGAGTCCAGCTCCTCAAGTTCAGAGTCCGAGCCCTCTTCGCTCCTTGCCACTTCGCGGTCGATTATGAAGCTCCGCAGGTCGGCAAGGAGGTTCTTGTCACCGGCTCGCTCTTTCAGCAGCTGCAGGACGTCGAGTCGCAGCTTCTCTTCCTCTTGGTCGTGGTGGTGGGCCCTTTTTCCTTTTTCGATCTCCCCCCTTTCTTCCGTCGCTGTGGCTTTGGGGGTGGCTGAGGTTCCTGCCTTCCCTGGCGAGTCCGATGGGTTGCTCTCCCGTTGCTTCGGAGGTGTCGCCATTCTGCAGGTAGGTATGGGTCCTTGTTTTGTGGCTTGGGATCTTTGGGCCTTACCAACCATCCTCTGCTACCATTTTGTTACAAGGAATGGTGGATCAGGCCCAATAAAGAGACTTGAGTCATCTGGTAAAATATAACTCTTTTATTTGCAGGTTCATCACATCATCACTTGAATGCATCAGGAACTGGGGCGAGGAGGAGTGTGCCCACCTTTTATACCTGTGGGCGGGGATTCAGGTAAGGAGGAGTCTATGGGAGGAGCTGACCAGGTGGGAGTCTGGGTTAACCCTTGCACTGCTGCGCTATAGCTGATCCCTGGCATGGGCAGAGCATTTATACCTGACAATTTTAATATTTGTATTGTGTGTTTTTAATTTTGGCTCTTCACCGCCCCGAGTCCTTCGGGAGAGGGGGCGGTATAAAAATTTAATAAATAAATAATAAATAAATAAACCTGGGTAACTTTGAGATGGGCGGACTTCAACTCCCAGCATTCCCCAGTCTCTCTGCGCATATTTGCATCTGGAACAGGCCCCAGCTATACTTCCTCCTCACTTATCTCAGCCTCCAAAGGCAGCTGCCTCTCTGGCGGCCATGGCTCTATCTCTGCATCCGACCCACAGCATCCATCAGAGCCTTCCCCAGACTCCAGAACTACCTCAAATTCCTCCCCAACCTCCTCATCCTCCTCCGTCTTCTGCGTCCAATAGCCTCCCACCGACCAGTACGCTCCCACAAAGAGGGTCTCCTCAGGATGCCATCAGTTAGACAGTGTCGACTGGCGACCCCTCAGGGGGAGAGCCTTCTCTGTGGGGGCACCTGCCCTCTGGAACGAGCTGCCCCCGGAGATTCGTCGGATTTCCGACCTCCATACCTTCCGCCGCGCTCTTAAAACGCTATTATTCCATCAAGCAGGGCTGGCCTAAAATATTATTTTAATGGGTTATTGTATTTTAGACGATCGGCCAAACTATTTAATAATTTTAAATTATTTTTAACTTTTGTATTGTTGGTTTTATCTTGGCTGTACACCGCCCTGAGTCCCCTTGGGAGAAGGGCGGTATAAAAATTTAATAAAACTGAAACTGAAACTGAAACTGAGTCTGCCACCAGCTCCGCTGGCAGGCCACAAGAGGAGGCTGTCCAATGATTTAAAAAATAAAAATAAAAGTCCATGTTAAGACTGTGAGTGGAACATCTTTGGGAAGGTTTATTCTTTGCGATCTTCAGTCTTTAATCATCCTCCTACGAGCCAATATTACATCGGATTTGACATCCTCTGTTTTATCTCCATTTATCCCAGTGGTGTCTTGTCACCGCTTTTGCAGAAATCTGGTTCTTACGCAGGGTTTCTCTCATAGGAAAAGTTGAAGAAAATATACGTTTTATTCTTCTGATTAATGCCTAATCAATAAATACACCTGCCATTGTGACTCTCCTATCAGGATCTCTCGAACCCAATCCCCAGAGATGAACTTACTAAAAATCTAAACAGCCCTTCTGTCGAGTCCTACCGGAGCTCGCCATTGCTGGGGGGGTCTGGGAGGCTGCCAGGACGTCACCCGTGTGGGGGGGAAAAAAAGCAGAGTTTAATATATTCTCAAATCAAAATAGAAAAAACATATATATATATATATATAACGGGTAAGGCATCCGAAGTTCTTGGCGAGTGAGGCTGGAGAAGTGGGGAATTTTTTTTCGGCCTGCTCCTCCGTGGCATTCTCGGCGGGACCATAAATAAGAGAGGAAATGAGAACGGGCGAGAGGGGAGGGCTGGAGGGGAGGGGGAAGAATTTAGTTTAAATTAGCGCGCCGGCCTGCGGGATGGTTTTCATTTCAAACGTTCAATGAGTCCCTCCCTGCGTCAGTCCCAGGTGCAAAAGCTGCGATCGGCTTTTCGAAAACTCTGTACCAAGGCCTCAGCACTCGAAAATACTCTCCCAACGACACAGATTAAGGGAGAATCGTCTTCTTTTTCTCTATATAGTTCAAGAATTTCATATCCCACCCTCGGCGGGAACCGAAAGCTAAGCAAGTAAGGCATAAAACAATTCACCAAATGCCACATTTTTGCTGCCCGTCCTTAGAGCTGTGGGCAAAGCATTTGTAAGGGGGGGGGTCTTTATTTCTCAGTCCACCGGTTCCTGTGTTGACTGGATGCCAGCTTTGCCAGCCGGCGTCAAACTGGGAAGCTGGCAGCTTGGCACCTCTGCTGGAAACCGGAGGCTTGCAAATGGCGGTGCTTCACAATAAAGACACAAGAAGTGGGAGTTTGCTTCCTAGGACTCTGGCGTGAAGCCTGGGAGCTCCATTCAGAAGTTCCTGCACCGATGTTAAGAGTCGAGGAGGCATCTTCCTTGCAACAATGGCACCGAAGGCCGCCTTTCTCCTTCTCACCTCATGCCGCTTTTCTCCGGGGCTTCGTTGGAGCACGTTCAGAAAGCATGTTGTGCATCACAAATAACCACAAAAGGCCTTCTCTCCCCCCCCCCCCACTTCCATCAACCACATTCCCTGGAGTTGTGCTTCTTAGCCTCAGCAAATTTAAGGTGTAAGGTAAAGGTTCCCCTCACACATACATGCTAGTCGTTCCCGACTCTAAGGGGCAGGTGCTCATCTCCGTTTCAAAGCCGAAGAGCCAGCGCTGTCCGAAGACGTCTCCGTGGTCATGTGGCCGGCAGGACTAAACGCCAAAGGCGCATGGAACGCTGTTTCCTTCTCACCAAAGGTGGTCTTTATTTTTTCTACTTGCATTTTTTACCTGCTTTCGAACTGCTAGGTTGGCAGAAGCTGGGACAAGGAACGGGAGCTCACCCCGTTACGCGGCACCAGGGATTCGAACCGCTGACCTTTTCGATCGACAAACTCAGCATCTTAGCCACTGAACTATTGCGTCCCTAAATTTAAGATGTATGGACTTCAATTCCCAGAATTCCACAGCCAGTGTATATTTGATTTATTTGCATCCTGCCTTTATTATTTTTATAAATAACTCAAGGCAGTGAACATATTTAACAGGACTTCCTCCTCCTATTTTCTCCACAACTTCAGTCTTGTGAGGTGGGCTGGGCTGAGAGAGATGGACTGATGCAAAATAACCCCACCGGTTTTCATGCCTAAGGTGGGACTAGAACTCACCATCTCCTGGTGACTGACCCAAAACCACCCAGTCAGCTTTCATGCCTAAGACGGGACTAGAACTCGACTGTCTCCTGGTGACTGGCCCAAAGTCACCCAGTCGGCTTTCATGCCTAAGGTGGGACTAGAACTCACCATCTCCTGGTGACTGACCCAAAACCACCCAGTTGACTTTTGTGCCTCAGGCAGAACTAGAACTCACCGCCTCCTGGTGATTGGCCCAAAGTCACCCAGTCGGCTTTCATGCCTAAGACGGGACTAGAACTCACCATCTCCTGATGACTGACCTAAAACCACCCAGTCGACTTTTGTGCCTCAGGCAGAACTAGAACTCACCATCTCCTGGTGATTGGCCCAAAGTCACCCAGTCGGCTTTCATGCCTAAGACGGGACTAGAACTCACTGTCTCCTGGTGACTGGCCTAAAGTCACCCAGTCGGCTTTCATGCCTAAGGTGGGACTAGAACTCACCATCTCCTGGTGATTGATCCAAAGTCACCCAGTCGGCTTTCATGCCTAAAACGGGACTAGAACTCACCGTCTCCTGGTGATTGGCCCAAAGTCACCCAGTTGGCTTTCATGCCTAAGACGGGACTAGAACTCACTGTCTCCTGGTGACTGGCCTAAAGTCACCCAGTCGGCTTTCATGCCTAAAGTGGGACTAGAACTCACCATCTCCTGGTGATTGATCCAAAGTCACCCAGTCGACTTTCATGCCTAAAACGGGACTAGAACTCACCATGTTCTGCTTTCAAGCCTGATGCCTTAACCAATACCCCAAACTCTCTCACTGATGGACTTCAATTCCCAGAATTCCCCAGCAAACATAGATGGACTTCAACTCCCAGAATACCCCATCAAGCCTTGCAGCCAGTTAAAAATATGAGTTGCCCATTTATTACAGCAACTAATGGGGTATAAAGCATCTTATACCAAAAGCAAGATTAGATTAGGAGTCTATTTAGGATCAAAAGGGAAAATATAGGTTTCTGAGCGCCAGTTCTGAAATCTGAATTTTTCTTTTTCGATTCTAAATAGCACTGAAAAACTCCACTTCTGGATGTGCAGCTGATAGACTCCTAAACAATTTAGCATAAGAAGTTGCACGAGCCATGTTAGTCTACTAAAATTAGGAATCTGCGAGTGCCTTTTCCAACTAAAACAATTTATTCAAAAGCCTCAGCTTTTGTAAGCTGCAATTTCCTCTGATTTTCAGGGTAGCAAAGATCTTCTCTACTGCGAAAAATTACTGGCTATCTGGAGTGTCCTCTTATTACGGCTATAAATTGAGATGCAAAAGAAGAGACAGCTGCGCTATCTCCTTGCCGATCTCTTGAAATATTAATTAAATCCAGCATGTATAAAGAGGCATCGAGAGAGAAAAAGAACACTTGAACCGTTTATTTAAAAATAAAACAGACAAAACGTTTTCCAACGCTTCTTTCTATTAAAATGAATCTTGCTTAAAGGAAATGTTGTTCTCTCCAGCTTTTAGCCTCCTGCAAATAACATTTCTGATTATTTTGCCATTTTAAAACCCTCCAGGAAGGTTGTCCTAATTTTGAAAGGTTTTGCATCAAATATAAGGGGGCTAAAAGCAAGAAGAATACGGGGATGGGGTGTCTGCTACATCCTTAAGAGGGCAGAAATTAAGAAATTATGGCAAACAAAACAGAATCAGTGATTCAAAATTATGGTGCAGGCAATGTTATAGCTTTGGGCACAAAAACTCCCTTATATCGTTCTTCTAATAATTATCATTACCAGGAGTAAACCTTGGATCATCCCGGGCAGGGTTTTTCTCAAATTTGACAACTTTTAAGATGGGTGGACTTCAACTCCCAGAATTCCCCAGCCAGCATGGGGAATTCTGGGAGTTGAAGTCTACCCATCTTAAAGTTAAAAAAGAATTAACAGAGTTGGGAGGGACCTTGGAGGTCTTCTAGTCCAACCTCCTGCTTAGGCAGGAAACCCTACACCACGTCAGACAAATGGTTATCCAATCTCTTCTTAAAAACCTCCAGTGATGAAGCTCCCACAACTTCTGGTGGCAAGCTGTTCCACTGATTAATTCTTCTCACTTGTCAGCAAATTTCTCCTTAGTTCTAAGTTGCTTCTCTCCTTGATAAGTTTCCATCCGTTGCTTCTTGTCTGGCCTTCAGGTGCTTTGGAGAATAGGTTGACCCCCTCTTCTCTAAGGCAGCCCCTCAAATATTGGAAGACTGCTGTCATGTCTACCCTGGTCCTTCTCTTCACTAGACTAGCCATGACCAGTTCCTGCAACCGTTATTCGTATGTTTTAGCCTCCAGTCCCCTAATCCTCTTTGTGGCTCTTCTCTGCACTCTTTCCAGATCTTTTTTACATCATGGTGACCAAAACTGAATTTCAAGTGTGGCCTTACCAAGGCCTTATAAAGTGGTATTAACATAGATGTTAATAGACAAAAAGAATACAATTCTAGCCTGAACCACAATCTGGTTCTCCAACATCCAAAAACAGTCAAATGCCTAGGAAATTAACATTGACCAAGTTTAATCATTGTTGTTGTCAGCACTTCAAGCTGCATTTACTCTAGTGCTGACATAAGAAGGAGAAGCGGAGGCGACTGGAAAGGGACGTTTGACTTTTCACCTACTTATTTTCCCTGGAGATAATATCCCCTAGGAGATGGGATGGGAGGGGGGAAATTCCTTTGAGCTGGAGCAGTAGATTAGGGGTAGAGTGACTTGGAAGATGGCCAATGAGTGCAGGGGAGTGGGGAATGGAAAGGGAGGGTTTTGGGTCTGGAAGTCAGTGTTGGCTGCGATAGACTCGGAGTTAGAATGTCGTGCTTAATAAATGGGAGTTTTTCTTCAAAGACTTTGTTTGAAATGCAATTTATTTGAGACGACCTTGAAACCTAACAGTTGTTCTTCTAACTAGAAGAATTCTGTCTCCAAACTTGGAGATTTCACACGGTTGTCTTCACCAATGCAGCTTATGCCCAATTCTATCTTAAATACGCAACAATCACACACTACAATTCCGTCTCAGATTTCTACAGCAATGCTTCCCTTTTCAACAGTCTTAAAAGGGGTTTTATTATTTATTATTTATTAATTCAATTTGTATGTCCCAAAGATGCTTTTTTCCAAAAGGCAACTGGATTTTCTTGGGTATTTTGTTTTTCTCCCTTTGAAAACGTTTCGCTTCTCATCCCAGAAGCTTCTTTAGTTCTGAGAAGCGTTTCCGAGAACTGAAGAAGCTTCCTAAATGAGAAGCGAAATAATTTCAAAGGAAAAAAAAAGCAAGAAAGTCCAGTTGCCTTCTGGAAAAAGCATCTTTGATTGACAATCTTCACAGACATTTATCCGGGACCCACTGATGTACAGGGAGTCCTCGACTTACAGCAGTTCATTTAGTGACCATTCAAAGTTTACAACGGCACTGGAAAAAAGTGACTTACGACCGTTGTTCACCACGTTGACTTTTGCAGAATCCCCATGGTCCCGTGATCAAAACTGGCAACTGATTCGTATTTATGACGGTTGCAGCATCCTGGGGTCAGGTGATCCCCTTTTGCGACATTCTGTATGGGTTTTTAACATCTTTTATTGTATATTGTTTATACTGTCTTTGTTGTAAGCCGCCCAGAGTCCTTGGAGAGTTGGGTGGCATAGAAATACGAATAATAAATAAATCATAAATCATAAATAAATAAATTCTGACTGTCAACGGGGAAGCCCGATTCACTTAACAACTGTGCTACTATCTGAACAATTGTGGTGATTCACTTTGCAACTCAGGCAAGGAAGGTCGTAAAATGGGACAAAAACACACTTCGCAAATGTTTCGCTTGGCAACAGAAATGTTGATTACAATTATAGTCGTAAGCCGAGGACTCCCTGCATTTCTGTATAATATCCAACTAGAAGAGAGAGCCATAGTGACAAGATGGTTGATTGCAATCCAGCTTCTAATCCCAGGTCGTAAGAATCTGCAATCCAGATTCTGAGGGTCCTGAGAATTTATTATCAAATCTTGGATCCCGCCGTCGGGATTTACCCATTCAAAATGGCCGTCCTGGCCCGCCAGTGACTCACCTTGGTGGTGTCATCATGTGACCGCTGGTATCGCTTCCACCGACATCCATAAATTCCCGTCAGGCATGACAAACACAACTGGGGCTCGTAATATTGCAGTGGCTGGTGTTTAACCATGCTCTCCCAGCTGGCGGGTTGCAAGCGATCAGATGTCCATCAGGGCTTGCGAGACCCCTGCAAAAAAGGAAGAAGAAACTGGGTTAAATCCTGGAGGAACTTGGTTAGGAGAAACATCTCGTGAAGGTTCCACCGTTTTTCAGCAGTCAAAGTTCTCCAACCTTGAAGATGGGAGGACTTCAAATCCCAGAATTCCCCAGCCTGCCAAGATGGACTTCAATTCCCAGAATTCCCCAGCCAAGATGGCTGGCTGGGGAATTCTGGGAATTGAAGTCCACACGTCTTAAAGTTGCATTTGTAGAGATCTATAAACCGCCATATAAATCCACAATAAATCTGAATTATGTCTTGAAATTACAAGAGTTGTCATTGCAGAACTCCCTAAACAGCCCCCAATTGTTAAGAGGTTGCATCACACCTAAGATCAAAGGTGACAACTCCAGACCTGCTGGCACCATCCATGATAAAGGAAGCTTCACCTGTCGTAAGGTAAAGGTTTCTCCTGTCCAGTTGTGTTTGACTCTAGGCATCAGTGCTCATCACCATTTCCTAGCCAAGGGAGCCAACATTGTCCAAAGACACTTCCGTGGTCACGTGGCCGGCATGACTGTACACTGAGCTACATAGAACGCTGTGACCTTCCCACCGAAGTGATACCTATTTATCTACTCACATTTGCATGCTTTCGAACTGCCAGGTGGGCAGGAGCTCGAGCAACGAACGGGAACTCACCCGTTGCGTTGTGCTCGGGTCTCGAACCTCGACTGTCAGCTTTACAATTGGCAAAATCAGAGTCTTTAGCCACTTAGCCATCTCACCTCCTTGACTTTCGAACTGCTAGATGGGCAGAAGCGGGAGCAAGTGACGGGAGCTCACCCCATCTTGCAGTGCTGGGGACTCGAACCTCGACTGTCAGATTTCCAGCTCACAAGCTCAACCTCTTTAATCGCTGAGCCATCACGCTCTCCTGACAACTGTCGTACGGCCACAAAAATGTTATGAACTATGAGTCCGTTCTTAATTCACTACTCTCATGTGAAAAATTGTTAGCAACTCACAACTGCCGGTGCACTCTGATACGCATCAATTGGAACGCTTAAATCCAGGAATATCTCAAAAGGTTTAATCACGGCAACAGGACCGACGTTTCGGACAATGACCGACGAAACTGAGACGTTTCGTTACTCATCCAAGTTAACTTCTTCAGTCAAAATCAAAATTTGGGTAGGCAGAGAGTCAGGGGTGGGTTCTAAATTTTTTTACTACCGGTTCTGTGGGCGTGGGTTATTTTGTGGGTGTGGCTTGGAGGTCATGTGACTAGGTGGGCGTGGCTAGCTGGTCAGAGTCATTTCTGGAAGGTCCTCGCACTTACGACCAGTCCTCGCACTTACAACCCGACTCATTTGTTTGCTTTTAACACTGATCAGCTGTAGGACGGCCCTTGGAAGCCCTGTGGCAAGAGTTTAAACAGTTTTTTTTCCCTCTAGTCATCAGCTGGGACTCAGGAGGCAGCAATAGATTGGGGGTGGGACCAAATAAAAGGTAAGAATAACGTGGGGGGGTGGGGGGGAGAACCGGTTCGGTGACGTCATATCGTCACCGCTACCAGTTCGGCCGAACCGGACCGAACCGGGAGGAACCCACCACTGCAGAGAGTTAGAATGGACCAACTCTTGCCGTATAGACCAGGGGTCTCCAATCTTGGCAACTTTACGACTTGTGGACTTCAACTCCCAGAATTCCTCAGACAGAATTCTGGGAGTTGAAGTCCACAAGTCGCAAAGTTGCTGGCTGAGGAATTCTGGGAGTTGAAGTCCACAAGTCTTAACATTGCCAAGGTTGGAGACCCCCGGTATAGACTGCAGGGGGTTTCTCCCCAAAATTGCAGTCGGATGACTTAAGACACTGCAAATGGTCATCCATGCAGATTCTTAGAAATGGGATCACGTGACCACAGGGGCAGAAAGTGGCCGTCGGAACGAGACCACGTCCCTTTGCTCGGGGTCCATCGTATCTTCAAATGGTCAAATGGTACCTGTAGTGGCTTAAACTCCTCTCCTAATAGTTTATATGGTCTCCGAGGTAAATGGGAAGGCCAGAGCTATAATTCCAGAAACAGAGCTGATCAAGTGTTTTCCATTCCACGTTCGTGGACCTGTTCGGCTGTGTTACAAACCACTTCCCACGTATCGCAAGCTTCTCCGAGTCCAGCTCCCTGCAGCTCTGGAAGGAAAGCTTATGAATGATTCAGGCCTCAGATGGTGAGCATTACAGACGCAAAAATAAAACAGGAAGCAGGACGGAGAGATATGAATTATTCACCTTTTGCAATGGGCACCAGGGGAGAAGGAGGAGAAGGACGAATGGGGAGGGAAGGAGAGAGAGAGAGAGAATGAAAGAAACAGAGAAAGTGAGAGAAACAGAAAGAGAGAGAGAAAAACAGAGAGAGGGGGAGAGAGAGAGAAAGAGACAGTGAGAGAAAGAGAAAGTGTGTGACAAAGACAATGAGAAAGAGAGAGGGAGGGAGAAAGACAGAATGAGAGAAACAGAGAGAGAAAGTGAGAGAAACAGAAAAAACAGAAAGAGAGAGAGAAAAACAGAGAGAGTGAGGGAAAAAGAGAGAGAGAGAGAAAGAGACAGTGAAAGAGAAAGTGTGTGTAAGAATGAGAAAGAGAGGGAGGGAGGGAGAGAGAGAGAATGAGAGAAACAGAGAAACGGAAACAGAGAGAAAAACAGAGAGACAGAGAGAGAGGGAGAGAGGGAAAGAGAGAGACAGAGAGACAGTGAGAGTAAAAGTGTGTGTTAGAGAGACAATGAGAAAGAGAGAGAGGGAGGGAGAGAGAGAATGAGAGAAAGAGAGAAAGAGACAGTGAGAGAAAGAGTGTGTGAGAGAGACTGAGAAAGAGAGAGAGAGGGAGGGAGGGAGAGAATGAGAGAAACAGAGAAAGAAAAACAAAGAGAAAAACAGAGAGACAGAGAAGGGGGGGAAAGAGAGAGACAGAGAGACAGTGAGAGAAAAAGTGTGTGTGAGAGAGACAATGAGAAAGAGAGGGAGGGAGGGAGGGAGAGAGGGAGAAAGAGAGAGAAAGAGAGGGGGAAAGAGGGAAAGAGAGAGGGAGAAAGAGAGAGACAATGACAGAGAGAAAGTGAGAGACAGAGAGAGACAGAAAGAGATAGAAAGAGCAAAAGAGAGAGACAGAGACAGAGAAAGAGACAAAAAAGAGGGAGAATGAGAGAGAGATCCAGAGCAATCCAAAAGCTTCCATGGAGCAATCCATCTTCTCTTCCAAGAGACCCCCCAGATTATTTTACTATGTGGACATTTAAATACTTGAGGATTTGTCCGAGATGCAAGCTTTTCCCAACTGGGGAAGGCAGCACAAGTATGTATAGTCCTTGACAATTCAGCCAAAAATGTCGTAAGTCAAGGACTGCCTGTGCATGTTTTTACGGCCACTGGACCAGAAGGAAAGGTTTTTTTTTTTCTCTTGCCAAGTTTTGTCTGTCTGGATCTTTTCCCTATTAATGCCGCCTCTGGTTGGAAGCCAAGACACTTTAGTTTTGACAAGGCCGGGGGGACAAATATTCGGGATGCCAAAATAATCTCCGTGGTATAAATAGAATTCCCTGGAAGGGAATTCCAAAGAAAATCGTCTGGCCTCAACAAAGCTCAGTCATCGTGGAAGGAAGGAAAGTTTTGAGGGACCTAGGAGATCATTTAGTCCAACCCCCTTGTCCAGGGATGGAATTCGTTTTATTTTTTATCTATTTATTTATTTGAACCTCATTTATTATTTTTTTACAAAAAACTCAAGGCAGTGAACATAACCCACACCTTCTCCTATTTTCCCCCAAAACAACAGCCCTGTGAGGTGAGGTGGGTTGGGCTGAGAGAGAGGGACTGGCGCAAAGTCACCCAGCCGGCTTTCTTGCCTAAGGCGGAACTAGAATTCACAATCGCCTGGTGATTGGCCCAAAGTCACCCAACCACCTTTCCTGCCTAAGGCGCAACTAGAACTCACCATCTCCTGGTGATTGGCTCAAAGCCACCCACTGCCTTTCTTGCCTAAGGCGGAACTAGAATTCACAATCGCCTGGAGATTGGCCCAAAGTCACCCAGCAACCTTTCCTGCCTAAGGCGCAACTAGAACTCACCATCTCCTGGTGATTGGCTCAAAGCCATCCAATGCCTTTCCTGCCTAAGGCGGAACTATAATTCACAATCGCCTGGTGATTGGCCCAAAGTCACCCAGCAGCCTTTCCTGACTAAAGCGCAACTAGAACTCACCATCTCCTGGTGATTGGCTCAAAGCCATCCAATGCCTTTCCTGCCTAAAGCGGGACTAGAACTCACCATCTCCTGGTGATTGGCTCAAAGCCATCCAATGCCTTTCCTGCCTAAGGCGGAACTATAATTCACAATCGCCTGGTGATTGGCCCAAAGTCACCCAGCAGCCTTTCCTGACTAAAGCGCAACTAGAACTCACCATCTCCTGGTGATTGGCTCAAAGCCATCCAATGCCTTTCCTGCCTAAAGCGGGACTAGAACTCACCATCTCCTGGTGATTGGCTCAAAGCCATCCAATGCCTTTCCTGCCTAAGGCGGAACTATAATTCACAATCGCCTGGTGATTGGCCCAAAGTCACCCAGCAGCCTTTCCTGACTAAAGCGCAACTAGAACTCACCATCTCCTGGTGATTGGCTCAAAGCCATCCAATGCCTTTCCTGCCTAAAGCGGGACTAGAACTCACCATCTCCTGGTGATTGGCTCAAAGCCATCCAATGCCTTTCCTGCCTAAGGCGGAACTATAATTCACAATCGCCTGGTGATTGGCCCAAAGTCACCCAGCAGCCTTTCCTGACTAAAGCGCAACTAGAACTCACCATCTCCTGGTGATTGGCTCAAAGCCATCCAATGCCTTTCCTGCCTAAAGCGGGACTAGAACTCACCATCTCCTGGTGATTGGCTCAAAGCCATCCAATGCCTTTCCTGCCTAAGGCGGAACTATAATTCACAATCGCCTGGTGATTGGCCCAAAGTCACCCAGCAGCCTTTCCTGACTAAAGCGCAACTAGAACTCACCATCTCCTGGTGATTGGCTCAAAGCCATCCAATGCCTTTCCTGCCTAAAGCGGGACTAGAACTCACCATCTCCTGGTGATTGGCTCAAAGCCATCCAATGCCTTTCCTGCCTAAGGCGGAACTATAATTCACAATCGCCTGGTGATTGGCCCAAAGTCACCCAGCCGGTTTTTGGGCTTAACATAGGATTAGAGGTAGTCCTCAACCATTCCTTTAGTGACTATTTGAAAGTTTACAATGACACTGGAAGAGGTGACCTATGACCATTCCTCACACTTACGACTGTTGCAGCATCCCTGTGGGTCACAGGTTCAAAATTCCGGCCCCGAGCAATAATTTTTATCATGGTTGCAGTGACAGCACAATTCACATTAACAACTGCAGCCGTTCACTTACCAACCGGGATGAAAAAGTTCATAAAATCGGAGGCCGCTCGCTTAACAACCGCTTTGTTCAGTAGCGTGTGAAGTCAGCCGGTCTCGACGCTGTTGGCTGTGGAAACTTGCACAAGGCAAATTCCCAGCTTCCTTTCCGAATTGGCAAAGGGAGCTGCCGATCCTGTCATTCCGATTCAAAGCTTCGAGGTCATTTTTGACATTTTGCAGACAAACTAAAAGCAAACGAACAAGCAAAATTCTGAAATCTATTCCCCCAACTGTGACATTTCTCTTTGTTTCATTGAGAAATTGCCCTTGGAATATTATGCTTTTCTCCGTCTAACATTTCGGATCTCGTTCCTGGAGGCTTTGGGAAAAGAATCGGGAAAGAATAATCTTTTAGCAATAGGAAAAACTCCTTGGCACGGTTCAAAATTCAACCTGAAGTCAATTCCACTAGAACTCACCATCTCCTGGTGATTGGCCCAAAGTCACCCAGCCGGCTTTCATGCCTAAGGCAGGACTAGAACTCACCGTCTCCTGGTGATTGGCCCAAAGTCACCCAGCCTGCTTTCATGGCTAAAACAGAACTAGAACTCACCGTCTCCTGGTGACTGGCCCAAAGCCACCCAACCAGCTTTCATGGCTAAGACAGAACTAGAATTCACCGTCACCTGGTGATTGGCACAAAGTCACCCAGCCTGCTTTCATGGCTAAAACAGAACTAGAACTCACCGTCTCCTGGTGACTGGCCCAAAGCCACCCAACCAGCTTTCATGGCTAAAGTGGGATTAGAACTCACCGTCTCCTGGTGATTGGCCCAAAGCCACCCAACCAGCTTTCATGGCTAAGACAGAACTAGAATTCACCGTCACCTGGTGATTGGCACAAAGTCACCCAGCCAACAAGGCAGGACTAGAACTCACTGTCTCCTGGTGATTGGCTTAAAGTCAGCCAGCTGTCTTTCACGCCTAAAGTGGGACTAGAATTCACCGTCTCCTGGTTTCTACCTCAGCACCTTTGCCACTAGACCGCTGACACTGCACTGCAACTGACACTGCACTGCAGTATGACAGGTAGTCCTCAGCTTACGACAGCTGATCCCTAGATTTCTGTTGTTAAGCGAGGCAGTGGTTAAATGAATTTTGCCCCATTTTATAATCTTTTAACAGCCCTTTCTCGACACAGTTTTACAGCTTTTTTTGAACACAATCGTGGAGCAAATCGCTGTGCATCGTGTGGCCATTTAGCACCACCGCAACCCGTCATCAATACAAGCCCAAATTCTGATCACGTGACTCTGAGGATGCTACAACAGGTTGCAAATGCGAGGACCAGGTTTGCAAGTCACTTTTTTGTCGTTAACTTTAAACGGTGACTAAACGAACGATTTGCAGATTGAAAGTTAACCTTGATTTGTTTTCAAAATGTGTTTATGTGAGCAGAAAGAAATGACATTACTGTGCATTACACAATCTCGCTCTCCAATAAATGGAGCAACGTCGGAAGTTCGCCCCAGGCAGGCAAGCAAGAGAAAGTTTGCAGCTATTTAAAAAAATAAAATGAAAAATGAAAAGCCAAGCTAAATGCAGAAAAATCCAAAATTACTTTTAAGGAAAACAATCCCGGCAAATTAATCTTTGAGACAAGAGGCCTCCAATTAGCCAGATGTGTTTTGCATGAGTAACCATGACATTTAAAAAAAAAAAAAACACACACACGCAGGCACTCACCCCAAATCCTATCTGAAGAGGCCTATTAAAGGCAGAGATAATTGCAGCAAGAAACACATTTGTGGTTGTTATGAACTCATTAGGGAAAAGAAGAAGAAAAACCCGCTTCCTATCCGACACGCTAGAGAATAAAATCAGGATTCCCAAAAGTAAATCTCGTTTGCAACCGTACAGTCGTAGCTACCGCCCTGGCAATAAAACCCCATTGAATGCTTACAAAGTTGAAAACCGGTAAAATGTAAAGAGAGCCGGCGATTAAAACAACAATAATTAATAATTAAAAGGTATGAAATGAGAATAAACATTTGCACTAAAATATCAGTTATTCCAGCAGGAAAGCCTAAAGCAGAGGTCTTCAAACTTGCTAAGCTTTAAGACTTGTGGACTTCAACTCCCAGAATTCTCTAGCCAGTTATGGAGAATTCTGGGAGTTGAAGTCCACAAGACTTAAAGCTTTGCTGGCTGGAGAATTCTGGGAGTTGAAGTCCACAAGGCTTAAAGCTACGCTGGCTGGAGAATTCTGGGAGTTGAAGTCCATAAGTCTTAAAGCTACGCTGGCTGGAGAATTCTGGGAGTTGAAGTCCACAAGTCTTAAAGCTGCCAAGTTTGAGAACCTCTGCCCTAAAGAGAGCCACAGAGAACTACATTTCCCACAATGCCTGAGAGCACCAGAGGGCATTATGGGAAAATTAACACTTTACCCAGGCATTTCTAGATTTACAGGTAGTCCTCGACTTACAACAATTTGTTTAGCGACTGTTCAAAGTTACGACATCACTGAAAAAAGTGACGTATGACGGTTTTTCACACTTACGACCTTTGTTAGCATCCCCATGATCAGGTGATCAAAATTCAGGCGCTTGGCAACCGGTTCAGACTTATGACCGTTGCTGTGTCCGAAGGCCACATGATCCCCTTTGGTCAAGGGGGAAGCCGGATTCACTTAACAACCTGGTTACTAACTTATCAACGGCAGTGATTCACTTAACAACCATGGCAAGAAAGGTCGTAAAATGGGGCAAAACTCGCTTTTAACAAATGTCGCCCTTAACCACAGAAATGTTTGGGCTCAATTGCGGTCATATGTCGAGGACTACCTGTGTTAACTTCTTACGCTGCTTCCGTCAGCATAGAAAAATATGCAGCATTTTGGAGTTTCAAGATCATCCTATTCCACTGCTGGAATGGCCTGGGAATAGCCCAGACCTTCACCCAATGGAAAATCTATGGAGCCGACTAAAGAAACTTGTTAGTCAGAAGCGACCCAGAAATAAAACCCAGTTAATAGAAGCCATCATTCCATCTTGGTTTCACATTAGAACAGCTGCAGAACTAAAAGACTTGGTTCCCTCCATGGGAAGACGTTGTAAGGCTAAATTCATGCTAAAGGCTACCCAGCTAAGTATTAACTGGCATGGTGATAATTTTTGTAGATCTCGTTTTTTCTACGTGTTTCTCTTTTCTTCTTTATACTGTAACTGCTATTCTAATAGCAAATCCTTCAGAAAAGCTATTGCATGACATTCTTGATTAAATTATCTTTCCATTGATATATAATGTATATGGTACTACTCCAAAAAAAAGCGGTGTTATTCACTAGTTTTAGAAAATACAATTTTCCCAAAAGGTTTCCACAATTTTGGCCACTACTGTCCGCACAAAAATCCCAGCCCGGCCTCTCCGTGTGTAGGAAACAGGCCCACGTTTTCCTTCTAAAGTGAGGAGACCTCCACTGTTTCTCCAAAACCAGAAATAAAGAAAATATCCTGAACAAGGCAAAGGCAGAAAATGGAAAAGGCATTGATCCGTGGCAGCAGATCAGAGAGAGAGAGAGCAACTGCAAGGATGCTAGGATAATAACTGAGCAATTGTAGGACCTCAATTTCAGATAATGTTGGGAACCAAAGTGTGACACACAAAACTGAAGTCAATTGGATGCAGTGCGTAGCCATCTTCTGGACTGGTAGATCTCAATGTACGGTCACAATTGAGGCCAAAATATCTGTTGCTAAGCAAGACAAGTTTTTTAATTGAGTTTTTCCCCATTTTACAACCTTTTGTGAAGGATGAAGCAGCAGAGAGGAAGATGAGAAGGGGAGCAGAGGAAGGGGGAGGAGGAAAAAAGAGGACAAGGAAGAGGAGGAATGGAGAAGAGGAGGAGGAGGAAGGGAAGAAGGAAGAGGGTGAGGGAGAAGAAGGGGAGAAAGGGAGAAAGGGAGAGGAAAAGAGGAAAAAAGGAGGACAACAAGAAGGAGGAGGAAGAAGGAAAGGAGAGAGGAAGGGGAGAAAGAAGGGAAGGGGAGAAGGAGGGGAAGAGGAAAGGGAAAAAGGGAGGAGGAGGAAAGGAAGGAGAGGAAGAAAGGGAGAATGAAAACAGGAAAAGAAGGAAAAAAGAGGACGAGGAGGAGGAAGGAAAGAAGGAAAGGAGGAGAAGGAGAGAGGAAGGAGAGAAAGAAGGGAAGATGAGAAGGAGGGGAAGAGGAAAAGGAAAAGGGAGGAGGAGGAAAGGAAGAAGGAGAGGAAGAAAGAAAGAAGGGAGGATGAAAACAGGAAAAGAAGGAAATGGAGGAGGAGGAGGAGGAGGAGGAAGGGAAGAAGGAAAGATGAAAAGGAAAATGGGAGGAGGAGGAGAGCGGAAGGGCAGAAAGAAGGGAAGAGGAGAAGGAGAAGAGGAAAAGGAAAAGGGAGGAGGAGGAAAGGAAGAAGGAGAGGGAGAAAGAAAGAAAGAAGGGAGGATGAAAACAGGAAAAGAAGGAAAAAGAGGACGAGAAGGAGGAAGGGAAGAAGGAAAGATGAAAAGGAAAATGGGAGGAGGAGGAGAAGGAGAGAGGAAGGGGAGAAAGAAGGGAAGAGGAGAAGGAGAAGAAGAAGAGGAAAAAGGGAGGAGGAAGAGAAGAAAGGAGGATGAAAAGAGGAAAAGAAGAAAAAAGAGGACAAGGAGGAAGAGGAAGGGAAGAAGGAAAGAGGAAGAGAAGAGGAAAATGGGAGGAGGAGGGGAAAGTGAGAGGAAGAGGGGGATAAGAAGAAGGAAAAGAGCAGGAGGAAGGGAAGAAGAGGAAGAGAAGAGGAAACAGGGGAGGAGGAGGAGAGAGGAAGAGAAGGGGAGAAAAAAAGAGACAGACAGAGGAGGAGAAGGACCGTGGGGTCCTTGGTGCTCTCTGAGCTTGTTTTTTTTTTCTTGCAGACGTTTCATTACCCAATTAGGGAACATCATCAGTTCTAAAGGGGAGCAGGATTTGCAGAGAGGAGGAGGAGGAGGAGGAGGAGGAGGAGGAAGAGGAGGAGGAGGAGGAGGAGGAGGAGGAGGAGGAGGAGGAGGAGGAGGAGGAGGAGGAGGAAGAGGAGGAGGAAGAGGAGGAGGAGGAGGAAGAGGAGGAGGAGGAGGAGGAGGAGGAAGAGGAGGAGGAGGAGGAGGAGGAAGAGGAGGAGGAGGAGGAGGAGGAGGAGGAAGAGGAGGAGGAGGAGGAGGAGGAGGAAGAGGAGGAGGAGGAGGAGGAGGAGGAAGAGGAGGAGGAAGAGGAGGAGGAGGAGGAAGAGGAGGAGGAGGAGGAGAAGGAAGAGGAGGAGGAAGAGGAGGAAGAGGAGGAGGAGGAGGAGGAGGAGGAAGAGGAGGTGGAGGAGGAGGAGACGACGTCAACTACATTGCCCAAACTTCTGCTGCTAAATTTAAACAGTGGTGTGATTCTGGGGTGACAGGAGTACCCAAACCTTCCTTTAGTCTAACTACAACACCCATAAATCTCTGCCTACCAGAAACTCCTCTGAACCCCGATCGTAAGTGAAAAGAGAAGGGAGCAACATTTCTGCTTCTGCCTAAACCAGCAAAATCCTTTTTTTATTTTAATTTCTTTTATTATTTTTTGGGGGGTTCCCCTTTCACCGGCGGGCAAATGTGGAATTTTGCAGGGTGTGGTAGAAAAACAGGAACCAGGGCCAATTTTGAAACCCAGATTCCAGCGTAGGCATGAGCCAACATTGACTGTGTTAAGTGGATGATTCAATCATCTCGGCCATGAAATGAAATCTGAGTCGGCCGGGGCGTATTTGTTTCCGTCATTTGGGGGGGTGAAAACGTTACTCACCCCTCTTTCCTCCGCAGAGGGAAAAATAAAACTTTTCTCCAATTTCATCCTTAGCTGCTAAATTCCTAAAAAATTTGTACAGGTAGTCCTCGATTTACGACCACAATTGAGCCCCAAATGTCTGTCCCTTAAGCGAGACATTTCTGAAGCAAGTTTTGCCCCATTTTACATCCGTTCCTTGCCACGGTTAAATTTAATTTCGTTTTATAGTATTTTAATGTTTGTATTGTGTGTTTTTAATTTTGGCTGTTCACCGCCCCGAGTCCTTCGGGAGAGGGGGCGGTATAAAAATTTAATAAGAAAGAAAGAAAGAAAGAAAGAAAGAAAGAAAGAAAGAAAGAAAGAAAGAAAGAAAGAAAGAAAGAAAGAAAGAAAGAAACAGTCACAAAAGTGGATCACAGCACCCCCCCCCGAAACACGGCAACCGTCATAAATACAAGTCATCCTTGAGTTACAGACATAATTGAGCCCCGAATTTACGTCGCTAAGTCAGATGTTTGTTAAGGGAGCTTTGTCCTGTTTTACGACCTTTCTCGGCCGCGAGTTCTTAAGCGAATCGCCGCAGGTGTTAAGCGAATCAACTTAACTCGGTTGTTAAGTGAATCTGGCTTCCCCGATGACTCTGCTGGTCAGAAGGTCGCAAAAGAGGATCACGGGACACTGCAACCGTCGTAAATACGAGTCAGTTTGCTACAGGGTGGATAAAAATCAATGATTTTTTTAAAAAAATCAAAAAAATCAGAATTTTTTTATTTAAATCGGATTTTTTTTTATTTAAATCGGATTTTTTTGATTTTTATCGAATTTATTTTAATAAAAAACTTTGGGGGTAAAAATCTATCATAAGATAGTTTTCTATTTAAGATACATAAATAATTTAGTCTATTCAGCATGAAATGGAGCTTAGTTATGTAGCAGGAGGCTGTCTATTCTGCAACGCTGGGACTATCAGTGAGTCAACAGCGGGTCAAAGGAGGAGCAGAGATGACAGTTGCTCTTTAAAAATTAGGATTTAAATCGAGTTGATTTAAATCAAGCCTTTTTACTAGTGATTTAAATCATGATTTAAATTGTGATTTAAATCAACTCGATTTAAATCAAATCCATCCTGGTATGCTAAGTGTCTGAATTTAGAACATGTGAGCGTGGGGAAGCAACGGTCGTTAAGTCCCTTTTTTCAGTGCCATTGTCATTTCAAACGGTCACTAAATGAACTGTTGTAAGTCGAGGACTAGTTGTCGAGGAAAAGTTATGTTTTTAAACGATGTTTTTCAACGTTGGTCACTTTAAGAGAGATGGACTTCAACTCCCAGAATTCCCCAGGCAGCGTTGCTGGGAGTTGAAGTCCATCTCTCTTAAAGTGACCAACGTTGAAAAACATTGTTTAAAAAGAAATCTGGTAAAACTCTTGAGGGTTACGAGAACAAATTTACACATTTTTCTTCCAAACGACACAATTTGGGGGGGAAGAGAAAACAACGCAGGGAGACCGAATAGCCGTTTTGTGCATTTATCTCAACGCTGCGCAACGCACATCAATTCTTTATGAGGACTAACCGCACAAGGAAAACTTATTCGACAAGGCAACTTCTATTTAATCAAAATGCTTTTAAGAAATTGAGGGGCAGGGGGGGGTTGGGGAGGCATTTCTGCATTATTCCATTTAGCCGTCTCCGCTGCGGTGTTCCTCCTTGAATAATGCGATTTCTTTTCCCCCCCCCACCCCCGACCGCTCGCTTCCTGTAAAGCAGCATTAAGACCAGCTTCTCAACTTGCCGGCTGATGGGAAGAAGGGAAAAGGAAGAAAAGGAGGGAGGGGGCAGAGAGGTATATAACTGGATGGAAGGGAGAAAGGGAGAGAGAGGAGAAAATCAAGGGAAGAGGGATGGATGATTGGATGGGGAGAGAGAGAGAGAGGGAGAGAGAGATGGAAGAGGGAGGGAAGGAAGGAAGGAAGGAAGGAAGGAAGGAAGGAAGGAAGGAAGGAAGGAAGGAAGGAAGGAAAAGAGGGAGAGAAAGGAAGAGAGAAGGAACAAGAGACGCTGAGGTTGTCGATCAGAAAAGTCGGCAGTTCGGCGGTTCGAATCCCTAGTATTATGTGTCCTGCGTGAGTAGGGGGTTGGACTAAATGACCTCCAAGGTCCCTTCCAACTCTGTTACTGTTTAAGTAGAGGAAGGGAAGAGAGGAAGGGAGAGTGGAAGGAAAAAAAGGAGATAGGGAAGGAAGGAAGGAAGGAAAGGAAGGGGTAGAGGGGAAGGAAGGAAAACAAGGAAGGAAGGAGAGGAAAGAACGGGAAAAGGAGAAGGAAGGAGACAGGGTAGAAAGGAGAGGGAAGAAAAGGAAGGAAGGGAAGGAAGGAAGGAAGGAGAAGCAAAAATGAAGGAAGGAGAGAGAAGGAAGGAAGGAGAGAGAAGGATAGAAGGAAGCAAAGGAAAAAGAAATAAAAGGGAGGGAGGGAGGGAGAAAGGAAGTATAGCTAAACGGAAAGAGGGAAGCGTAGAAAGCGGGTGTGGGGAAAAGGGAGGGAGGGAGGGAGGGAGGAAGGAAGGAAGGAAGGAAGGAAAAGCAAAAATGAAGGAAGGAGAGAAAAGGATAGAAGGAAGCAAAGGAAAAAGAAATAAAAGAGGGAGGGAGGGAGAAAGGAAGTATAGCTGAACAGAAGGAGGGAAGGATAGAAAGCAGGAGTGGGGAGAAGGGAGGAAGGAAGGAAGGAACAAAGAAAGAGAGGGAGGGAGGGAGAAAGCAGGAGTGGGGAAAAGGAAGGAAGGAAGGGAAGGAAGGAAGGAAGGAACAAAGAAAGGGAGGGAGGGAGGGAGAAAGCAGGAGTGGGGAAAAAGAAGGAAGGAAGGGAAGGAAGGAAGGAAGAAACAAAGAAAGGGAGGGAGGGAGGGAGAAAGCAGGAGTGGGGAAAAGGAAGGAAGGAGGGAAGGAAGGAAAGAAAAGAAAGAAAGAAAGAAAGAGGGAGAGAAGGAGGGAGGAAGAGACACTTATTTGACACCTTTGCAATGTGCCAGAGGCTTCCGTACTACACACACACAAAATAAAGCAAGGCCCACCCAGCCCACAGTGGTGTTTTGTGTTTTTGCAGCCAGCCTGCAGGGTAAAGATAAGGGGGGGCTGCTTTGAACCCTCCCCAGACAGAGCCCTCCGCTTGGGCTTCCTGGGGGCAAGGAAGAGGCCAGCAGAACAAAGGGCCTCGGAGTCAGAGCCTTTCCCCACACCTGAGATGATCCGGGACCAGCCGCCACCATTCACATCCAAGAGGTGCTGCTTTCTTCACCCAAGGGATTGTGTATCTCCAGCTAACGGTCAGAGGACAATTAAGGATTTGTCTTCCAAGAATAGCACAACTATGTCCCAGATATCAGGAGGGGACGGCTACATCACAAGCTTTGCAGGATCACACCCTTGGGTCAGGGAACACACAACGTTGGTCAAGGAACACACAGCGTTGGTCAAGGAACACACAACGTTGGTCAAGGAACACACACATTGGTCAAAAAACACACACATTGGTCAAAGAACACACAACCTTGGTCAAAGAAAACACGTTGGTCAAGGAACACACAACCTTGGGTCAAGGAACACACAACGTTGGTTAAGGAACACACAACATTGGTCAAGGAACACACAACGTTGGTCAAGGAACACACACATTGGTCAAAAAACACACACATTGGTCAAAGAACACACAACCTTGGTCAAAGAAAACACGTTGGTCAAGGAACACACAACCTTGGGTCAAGGAACACACACGTTGGTTAAGGAACACACAACGTTGGTCAAGGAACACATAACGTTGGTCAAGGAACACACACATTGGTCAAAAAACACACACATTGGTCAAAGAACACACAACCTTGGTCAAAGAAAACACGTTGGTCAAGGAACACACAACCTTGGGTCAAGGAACACACAACGTTGGTTAAGGAACACACAACGTTGGTCAAGGAACACATAACGTTGGTCAAGGAACACACACATTGGTCAAAAAACACACACATTGGTCAAAGAACACACAACATTGATCAAAGAACACACACATTGGTCAAAGGCTACACAACATTGGTCAACGAACACACAACATTGGTTAAGGAACACACAACGTTGGTCAAAGAACACACGCTGGTCAAGGAACACAGAACCTTGGGGCAAGGAACACACAACGTTGGTTAAGGAACATACAACGTTGGTTAAGGAACACACAACGTTGGTCAAGGAACACACACATTGGTCAAAGAACACACAACATTGGTCAAAGAACACACGTTGGTCAAGGAACACACAACCTTGAGTCAAGAAACACACAACATTGGTCAAGGAACACACAACATTGGTCAAGGAACACACACATTGGTCAAAAAACACACAACATGTCAGGTTTTCAGGCTGTCTTCAAATAAATTGCATCGCAAGCAAAGTCTTTTATAAAATGCATCTTGACGTGCTGACACAACATTGGTCAAAGAACACACACAATGGTCAAAGAACAAACAACATTGGGTCAAGGAACACACAATGTTTGTTAAGGAACACACAACGTTGGTTAAGGAACACACACATTCGTCAAAGAACACACAACCTTGGTCAAAGAACACACGTTGGTCAAGGAACACACAATGTTGGTCAAGGAACAGCAGGACGGTGCCCACCAAGGCCGACGGCTGAATCGATGCTCCATGTGATGACCATGTGATCATGGGGATGCTGCAACCATCGTAAGTGTGAAAACCCGTCATAAGTCACTTTTTTTAGTGACTTCGAACTGTCACTAAACAAACGACTGCAAGTATGAAGGCTACACAACACCCTGGACTCACAAATCGTGCCAACTGTAAAGTGTGGGAGGTTTGCTACGATATGAGGAACAGCAGAACAAGCCGGATTGTGTGGGTTTAAATGCTAGCGCTGCTTTACGTTTAATAAATGAATAAATTTATTCACTTATTTATTCATTTATTCACTTCCAGGAAGTCATGCCCTACAATTTTCCAATGGGGCCAAACTTGCAAGAATTTAAAAAAAAAAACAAAAGTGAAGTACAAACAACTCCCAATTAATCTAATTAATGCCCTGGTAAAAAATTAAACTTTAAAGTCAAGAAATTAGCAAGTAAAACATTTCAGAGTTAACAATTAACTTTAAAAGTTGTAGGTCAGGCCGGCCTGTGTCTTCCCTGAGCTTGTTTAACCCATACTCCAGCGGTCCTCAAACTTGGCAGCTTTTAAGACTTGTGGACTTCAACTCCCAGAATTCTCCAGCCAGCTTAGCTGGCTGGAGAATTCTGGGAGTTGAAGTCCACAAGTCTTAAAGCTACGCTGGCTGGAGAATTCTGGGAGTTGAAGTCCACAAGTCTTCAAGCTACGCTGGCTGGAGAATTCTGGGAGTTGAAGTCCACAAGTCTTAAAGCTACGCTGGCTGGAGAATTCTGGGAGTTGAAGTCCACAAGTCTTCAAGCTACGCTGGCTGGAGAATTCTGGGAGTTGAAGTCCACAAGTCTTAAAGCTACGCTGGCTGGAGAATTCTGGGAGTTGAAGTCCACAAGTCTTCAAGCTACGCTGGCTGGAGAATTCTGGGAGTTGAAGTCCACAAGTCTTCAAGCTACGCTGGCTGGAGAATTCTGGGAGTTGAAGTCCACAAGTCTTAAAGCTACGCTGGCTGGAGAATTCTGGGAGTTGAAGTCCACAAGTCTTAAAGCTACGCTGGCTGGAGAATTCTGGGAGTTGAAGTCCACAAGTCTTCAAACTATGTTGCTGGAGAATTCTGGGAGTTGAAGTCCACAAGTCTTCAAGCTACGCTGGCTGGAGAATCATCCATAGGCACCAGTTCATTTGCTTCCTGTCATCAAAAATGGCAAATAAGAAGGGGGGAAAATGCCAAGATGGAGATGAGGAAAATGCTAATTTCATTAGAAAGGAAAGCAAAGGAAAAGGGGAAATAGAGATAGATGGATGGAATTAAGAAAAAAAAAATCACTTGGTGAGGGGGGGAAAAAATGAGAAAGGAGACTTTAACCGCCATAAAAAGTTAAAAATTCACCAGGCAATCAGATCCTTAAAAAAAAAAAAAAGAGCAAAATAATTTAAAAGTGTCCATCTTGTTCAGCAATAGTATTTACAGGTAGAATACAGGTAAGTCCTCATCTTATTAACATTTAATGACCAAAGTTACAACGGCACTGAAAAAAGATACTTACGACTGTTTTTCACACTTATGACCGTTGCAGCATCCCCAGGGTCGTGTGACCAAAATTCGGACGCTTGGCCACTGACTCATATTTATGACGGTCGCTGTGAACCGGGGAGGGGGTGTCACGTGACCCCCTTTTGCGACCTTCTGACAAGCAAAGTCAACGGGAGAGGCCAGATTCGCTTAACAACCGTGTCACTGACTTCACAGCTGCATTGATTCGCTTAACAACCGTGGCCAGAAAGGTCTTTAAAATGAGGCAAAACTCCCCGAACAACTTTCTTGCTTTAGCGACGGAAATTTTAGGGCTCTCAATTGTGGTCGTTAAGACGAGGACTAGAGGTCATGCCTGTTTTTTTTTTTTTAAAAAAAGGAGGAATTTCACCCTGTCGCAGCGACGCGGGTGGTAAAATCTCTCAGCCCAAAACAATGTGTTTTGGAGGGATTAATAAAAAAAAAATAAAGAAAAAGACCTCATCAAGGCTTTTAATCAGACCTAAAATAGCTTGCTGGCATTCTGCCAGAGTTCAGAAGCAGCTGTATTTATTCCCCTCTTCAGAGATGGTGCATTTCTCTCCCACAGGCTTTCATCCTCAGACAATTGAAAATTAAAAAAAGGCTCCTTTGCCTGATTTTGCTTTATTTCTCTATGAGAATCTTGCCCGGCATAGGAGAAAAAAAAAAAAGATATTAACTGCATGGAGCCAGCTGGATATTTATTCCTCCATTTGGAGAAAGCAGGGCATTCAGAAGAAAGGGAAGGACTGTTAAGGGTTTTTCAAGGTTTACAACTTTCTGAGGGGAGGCCTTTAACTCCCCAGAAGGCCCCAGCCAGCACGGGTGGACTACAACTCCCAGAATTCCCCCATCAACCTGAGTGGACTACAACTTCCAGAATTCCTCTATCAGCCTGAGTGGAGAACAACTTCTAGAACTCCTATTAGCCTAACTCCCCAGAAGGCACCAGCCAGCATGGATGGACCACAATTCCCAGAATTCCTTCATGTTAGACTACAACTCCCAGAATTCCCTCATCAGCCTGAGTGGACTACAACTTCTAGAACTCCTGTTAGCCTAACTCTCCAGAAGGTCCCAGCCAGCATGGATGGACTACAACTCCCAGAATTCTCCCATCAGCCTGAGTGGACTACAACTCCCAGAATTCCTCACCAGCCTAAGTTAAGACTACAATTCCCAGAATTCTCCCATCAACCTGAGTGGACTACAACTCCCAGAATTCCTCACCAGCCTAAGTTAAGACTACAATTCCCAGAATTCTCCCATCAGCCTGAGTGGATTACAACTTCCCGAACTCCTGTTAGCCTAACTCCCTAGAAGGCCCCAGCCAGCATGGATGGAGCACAATTCCCAGAATTCCCCCCATCAGCCCAAGTGGACTACAACTCCCAGAATTCCCTCATCAGCCTGAGTGGACTACAATTTCCAGAACTTCTGTTAGCCTAACTCTTCAGAAGATCCCAGCCAGCATGGGTGGACTACAACTCCCAGAATTCTCCCATCAGCCTGAGTGGACAACAACTCCCAGTATTCCTCATCAGCCTAAGTTAAGACCACAATTCCCAGAATTCCCCCATCAGCCTGAGTGGACTACAACTTCCCGAACTCCTGTTGGCCTAACTCCCTAGAAGGCCCCAGCCAGCATGGATGGAGCACAATTCCCAGAATTCCCCCAATAAACCCAAGTGGACTACAACTCCCAGAATTCCATCAGCCGGAAGGGACTACAACCTCCATGATTCCTCAACAGCCTAAGTTAAGACTACAATTCCCATAATTCCTGTCAGCCTGAGTAGACTACAACTCCCAGAATTCCCATCAGATTGAGTGGACTACAACTCCCAGAATTCCCCCATCAGCCTCTGTGTGCACAACTTCCAGAATTCCTGTCAGCCTGAGTGGACTTTGATTCCCAGAATTCCCTAGCCAGCACCGATGGACTTCAACTCCCAGAATCCCATTGGCCTGAGTGGACTACAACTCTCAGAATTCTCCAGTCAGGCTGTGTGGACTTCAACTCCCAGGATTCCCCAACCAGCACGTGTGGACTTCAGTTCCCAGAATTCCCTAGCCAGCTTGAGTTGATTCCAACTCTCAGAATGCCCTAGCCGGTATGGATGGAGTTCAATTCTCAAGATTCCCCAGCCGGCCTGACTGGACTTCGATTCCCAGAATTCCCCAGTCAGCATGGCTGGCTGGAGATTTCTGGGAGTTGAAGTCCACCCATCTTAAAACCGCCATCTTTGAAAAACACTGAACTACATCCATGTTAATTCCAACATGCAAATCTTCTTTCTCTTGTGCAACTTAAATCCACTCCAAATGTTTAAGTTTTGAGCCCAAAGGTGGTTTAGCACAACTGAGCTGCCGAAACGAAACAAAAGAACAGCTATCCCAGATTTCTGCATTTTTTGGATCCCCAAAGAATTTCTTGAACAGTAGCGTGGAAGTGACACGTGCCAAGTTTTCCCCGCTTGATACCTTCTACATGTGTTTGGTTGCAATTCACGAGTCCCGAGTTCAAGCCAGCATTTGTGCACCTATTTGCAAATTGCAACCGATTCAGATGTTGGTCAGAAACCAAGATCAGGGCTCCGTTATTTTTCTTTTTTCTTTTTTAAAAAAAAACAAACTTTATTAAACTTAAAAAGATAAAATACAGTATATACAGAATCCATTTATATTAATCCACACAACATTACTTACTCACAGCAAAAGATAGAAAAAGAAAACAAAACAAAATTAAAAAGAAAAAGAAGAAAAGAGAAAACGAAAAACGAAAAATATAGAAAGTGACTTTGTCACTTTATCACATCCTTTATCCTGTTGAAGGTGCCTGTTTGTTAATTTTATTGTCTTACAAGATTTTACATTTACTCTCCTTTCTTTTGATTTATCCAATCGTACCATCTATTCCACGCCGTGTAGTATTTTGAGTCTACCTTATCTTTTAACTCAAATGTTAATTTATCCATTTCAGCACAATTGTAAGGCTTTGTTATTTTTCTAAGCAATGTTGCATTTCCCTGAAACAAACGATCCACCAACTGGAATGCTTTGGCCTGTGCGTTAGCACCCACAAAGAAACAGCTCTTTTCCCACAATCACACCACTGTGTAGCTGTTATCAGTCCCAGCTGTTACAAACTGAAGAAGCTGCTTTTAAAAAGCGGGCACTGCCCAGGCCACAGAAATAAGAAAAATTCGGCAGCAACGGAGACCTTAAATGTGGGCCTGGTTTCTCACACCCAACTATCTGAACAACTGAATGGTGAGCCAGTGATGTAATGCAGTGGCGCAATCAATCCATTGGAATGGAGCTGGAGGGGACCTCGGAGATCTTCTAGTCCAACCCTCTGCTCAAAACTCAAGCAGGGCACTGGTCAAGTAGGGCGTTCTCTCAAAAGGACAATGCTATTCTGAGGGCCACCACAGGATAATAAAGCTGGACTCTGAAGTAGCAGAACAGAGAAAGTCTGATGCTTTTGAAGTTTGAGAAGTCCCATGGGAAGGAAGGAAGGAAGGAAGGAAGGAAGGAAGGAAGGAAGGAAGGAAGGAAGGAAGGAAGGAAGGAAGAAAAGAAAGGATGAGAGAGAGAGAGAAAGGAAAAAGGACAGAGAAAGAAATGAGAGAAAGAGAGGAAGGAAGAAGGAAGGAGAGAACAGAGAAAAAGAGAACGAGAGTGAGAAAGATGGAAAAAAGGCAAGGAATGAAGGTAAAAGAGAAAGGAGAGAAAGGAATGAGAGAAAGAGGAAGAAAGGAGGAAGAGGAAGGAAGAAAGGAATGGGAGAGGACAGAGAAAGAACGAGAGAGAAAAAAGCAAGCAAGAGATGGATGGATGGATGGATGGATGGATGGAAGGAAGGAAGGAAGGAAGGAAGGAAGGAAGGAAGGAAGGAAAAAAAGGATGAGAGAGAGAAAGGAAAAAGGATAGAGAAAGAAATGAGAGAAAGAGAAAGAGAGGAAGGAAGAAGGAAGGAAGGAGAGAACACAGAAAAAGAGAACGAGAGAGAGAAAGATGGAAAAAAGGCAAGGAAGGAAGGTAAAAGAGAAAGGAGAGAAAGAAATGAGAGAAAGAGAAAGAAAGGAGGAAGAAGGAAGGAATGGGAGAGGACAGAGAAAGAATGAGAGAGAGAGAGAGAAAGGCAAGCAAGAGAAGGAAGGAAGGAAGGAAGGAAGGAAGGAGAGAAAGGACAAGAGAGAGAGAAAGGAAAAAGGACAGAGAAAGAAATGAGAGAAAGAGAAAGAAAGGAAGGAAGAAGGAAGGAAGGAAGGAGAGAACAAAGAAAAAGAGAACGAGGGAGAGAGATGGAAAAAAGGCAAAGAAGGAAGGTAAAAGAGAAAGGAGAGAAAGGAATGAGAGAAAGAAAGGAGGAAGGGGAAGAGGAAGGAAGGAATGGGAGAGGACAGAGAAAGAATGAGAGAGAGAAAGGCAAGCAAGAGAAGAAAGGAAGGAAGGAAAGAAAGAAAAAAAAGAAAAAGGGGAGGAAAAAGGAATGAGGGAAAGAGAAAGAAAGGAGAAAGAGGAAGGATGGAACAAGAGAGGACAGAGAAAGAATAAGAGAGAGAGAGAAAGAAGGCAAGTAAGAGAAGGAAGGAAGGAAGGAAGGAAGGAAGGAAGGAAGGAAGGAAGGAAGGAAGGAAGGAAGGGCAACAAAGTGGAATGGCTCAATGACAATGGCAAAGGAGGCATCCTACTGGCTTCTCCAGCTGGGAGGCTTTGAGCCAGTCCCTCTCTGCCAGCTAAACCCACCTCGCAGGGTTGTGGTGGTGAAAACAGGAGGCTGGAATTCTTATAGCCTCGTCCTTCTCTTCTCAATAAACCTTGTGGAAAAAAAAAAAAACAGGCGAATATCATTTGAGAACAGGAGGTTCCATACACCCCATCTTGTCTCCCTTCCACACCATTGTGCTCGCTTCGGTTTTTTGGGGGGGACATAATCCGTGCATCTAAGGAAAAATTATTTTCGCTTTTACTTGAAGGAGATCACGGACTCCAGAGCTGTGTTCCTTCCGATGCTTCAGCCGTGAAGAAAACACCCATTTGCCAGCTGTCCCTGAATACAGAAGTCGCTTAAAAGATCATTTCTCCCCAAACGGCGCTTCAAATGTCTCCCAAGATATTTGAGAGATAAACAATTTAAGGAGAAACTTTCAATGTTCTCTTTCATGGGTCGTTGACCCAAAAATCATCCCTTTCCGAGAAAAATGGAGGGGAAAAAAAAAGCCGTATGTGACAAGAGGCAAGCAAATTGTTCTGACCTAGGCTTCCTTCGAAAGTAAACAGCACAAATTTAGTCCCGGCAAACCTCTTTAATTCATACAGCTATAAATTACTTTTGTTTACAGTCCGCAAGGCTCGATAAACAGTCTTTCAGAGGAGTGTTTACAAACACCCACCTTATCTCCCTTGGAATGCTGCCAGAGAGCTAATTACCACACGCAGGACAAGGCCAAACTTAGCACAGAGTCAAACAGAACTTTCCCAGAGCTTATACCAGCCAGATGTACTAATTGCTTCCTGCAAAAGCTCACATCCCGTTCGCTCCACTTTTATGTCTTATGGGAGGGGCCAATCATCTCCAAGCCTTACTCCCAAGTCGACCCTGTTTTCTTAATCGTTATGGCTGTGTGCTGTTCTGTCCCCGTACCACACACGCACACCCACGGACGGCCCGGAGTTAATAAACCACACGACAAAATTCTTTGAAGAGAAAGCTGGCAGCAACCCAGTGGCTAGCTGCCAATTCAGACTGTACTCACACAAAACAAAGATTAGACTGCCAGCATTCCGATCAAACAGGCAGAGTTTCAACAATACAAGGATTAATCCAAATGCAGTCCGATAAAGCAGGCAAAGTCCAGTAACGCAGAGATCATGGATTATTTCTAGTTTTTGCTCATCACAAACTGAACCGGCCAACACACCTACATTTATACCCTGTGGGGTGTGGTCCAGTGACTCAGCTAATCTCTGGCACGCCTTCCCCTCTGCTGCGCACGCTTCTCCCTGCACCTCTGCCGAGGGTCCAGCCAGCACTTATCTTCTTCGTCGCTGTCCACCTGTGGCTGCAGGAACGTGATTGGCTCTGAGCCTATCGTTTGGCCTTCGGTGTCCTCCGGAGGCATTTCCAGAGAGGAGGATCCTGGAGAGGGAGGCCTTGCCAACTCCTCTCCCTCACTCTCAGAGTCTGCATCTGTCGATAGCCCAGGCTCAGGCAATGGAGCCACAACATGTGCCACCTATGGCATGCGTGTCATAGGTTCGCCATCACGGCTATAGGGAGTCCTCGACTTATGACCACAGTTGAGCCCCAAAATTTCCGTTGTTAAGCAAGATGGTGGTGAAGTGACTTTTGCCCCATTTTACAGCCTTTCTTGCCACAGTTGTTAAGTGAAGCACTGCAGTTGTTAAATGAGACACACGGTTGTTAAGTGAACTTGGCTTCTCCATTGACTTTGCTGGTCACAAGATCGCAAAAGGGGATCATGTGACCCCCTGGGACACTGCAACCGTCATAAATACGAGTCAATTGCCGAGTGTCTGAATTTTGATCATGTCAACATGGGGGCACTGTGATGGTTGTTAAGTGTGAAAAATGGTCATAAGCCCCATTTTTCAGTACCGTTGGAACTTCGAACAGTCACTGAATGAATTGTTGTAAGTCGAGGACTACCTATATTGCAGTCAGTGAGTAGCGACAGGAGCAGAAAATTTAAAATGGTTATTTCTGCCAATTGTGCTTTGGTTCGGTTCATCAGGGGAGGGGGGGTGTCGGGGGAGACAAAGATGTCAATGTATTAATTAATGGAAATCCAAGATTTCTCCTCCCTCTCAGCAGACATGGATCCATCCTTCCTTCCTTCCTTCCTTCCTTCCTTCCTTCTTTCCTTCCTTCTTTCCTTCCTTCCTGTTCCTACCCCCTCTTTTCCACCTCCTACCCTTCCCTAATCTTCCTTCCTTCCTCCCTTCCTCCTCTATTTCCTTCCTTCCTTCTGTTGTGGTCTGCCGGCAGCCTGCGGAGCTGGCAGCAGAGTCGGACAGTGAGGAGGCTGGGGAGGACTATGGGCCAGTCCTGAACTCTGGGGAAGGCTCGGATGACAGCTCTGCATCGGAGGCAGAGATGGGGCCAGGGCCATCTAGGAGTTATGTGCTGTCTCCGGAGCCTCCAGAGTCTGACGTCAGTGAGGCAGAGGAACAGGGGAAGCCTGTTCCCAGTGCGCACATGCGCAGAGCTGCCAGAAAGAAAGAACAGTTAAGACAAAAGGGGCGACTCAGGAGTAAGGCTTGGAGATGATTGGCCTCTCCCATAAGACATAAAGGAGGAGCAAAGGGACGTGAGCCCTTGCAGGAAGCAACTTTATTCGTGCTGGTCGCTTTAAATTCCGCAGCTCCGTTTTTGACTCTGTGCTCCGTGTGGCCTTGCAAAGCCAATTGCCAATTAGGTCTTTGGCAGCGTGTCAAGGGAGATAAAGGTGGGTGCTTATCAGCCTTATCCCGAAGGACTGTGGCAGACTTCTGTCGGACTCTTTACAACCTATTTGTGACTCATCACGGAATTCACAGCCGCTAAAATAAAGAGGGTTTTTGGGACTAAGTGTGTGATTGTTATTGTCTCAGGAAGCCTTGGTCAAAACACCTTCCCTCCCTTCTCTACTTCCTTCCTCCCTTCCCTCCCTCCCTTAGGGTCTGAATTCTAACCAGGTATTTCAGGCCTTTGCTTTATTATTAATTTTTTAAGCACTTCTCTTGTACCTTAAACCAAAGATGGATATGCTGGTCTCCAAGCCAAAATGAAAAGAGAAAGTTAAGAATTTTACTGCGTCTGTAGGCCCGTCCTGAAAAATATAAATATTCAGGGTTTTGCTTCACCTCACAACAGCAAGGCAGAAAAATAGACATTATCGTTACTGTGAATGAGCAAATTCCTCAGTCCAAACCTTGGTTGGGAGGGACCTTGGAGGTCTTCTAATCTGACCCCTCTCCAGCTCAGGCAGGAAACCCTATGCCAGTGATAGCTAACCTTTTTGCCATCGCGTGCCAAAAGCGGGGGGAGCACGGGGGGGGGGGGTTGAGCATGTGTGTGCCCACACCCATAACTCCCCACGGCTCCACGCAATGGCACGCGATGGCACAGTGGGCCCGGTAGGCCCGTTTTTCTCCCTCCCCAGGATCCCAGAGTCTTTCTAGGAGCCTGGGGAGGGCGAAAACAGCCTTCTCCACCACCCCCCTGGAGGCCGGAATTGGCCCGTTTGCCGACTTCTGGTGGGACCAGAAGGCCCGTTTTTTTGCTCTCCCCAGGCTCCAGAGCCTTTCTAGGAGCCTGGGGAGGGCGAAAACAGCCTCCCCCCCCCAGAGGCCAGAAACAGTCTGTTTCCCTACTTCCAGTGGGCCCAGAAGGCCCGAAAATCGGCTGGCCAGCACACATATGCGTGCCAGAGCTGCGCTCGCGTGCCCACCGATATGGCTCCGTGTGCCACCTGTGACACGCGTGCCATAGGATCGCCATCACGGCCCTATGCCATTTCAGACACACAGCTGTCCAATCTCATGATTCTTAACCCCAGTTACCCACCCCACTCGTTTGCAGACTAGACGCCTTTCCAAAATAAATTCTGAAAAAGAGCAGCGATCGGAGCAGCCAAATTGGAAAATAAACAGCATTGCAAATAAAATGATTTTTCAGCACTTAGCCAAAACAGCACACTCTCTCTCTCTCTCTCTCTCTCTCTCTCTCTCTCTCTCTCTCTCTCTCTCTCTCTCTCTCTCCAGGAGGGGTAAGGCAGGTACACACCTCATCCCCCCCCCCAACCTTGCCAAACACCTGGCACCCTTCCAAATGCCCAAACCCAGAATAACCGAAATGCTTGCGTCACAACCGATCTTTAAAGCTTTCAGCAAAAATTCCACAGCGTAATAGGATTGTCTCAAAAACAAAATCCATTTTCCGATTCAGGGACCAGTTAAATGCCGTTTTCCTCTTAAGTTCTACCAAGAGATAGAGGCGGAAGAAATAGTATGCTTGTCTTTTTTTTTGGAAACGCTGCCAAGAACTTTGCTCCGTGTTTGACAGCAACCGGACCTGAATGATTATCAACTTTCTTGAAAAGACAGCGATTATTAAAGCCAAAAACAATATTCATTGTACGACGGGCAAAAAGCAGGGCAGGAAAAGCCTCTTACCTGTGCTGGAATTTTGAATTATGCTTATAAAAATAACTCCACGAAGCCGAGTCCCCAAAACACTTTAACGAATTCCTGGCACTCCAGCCATCAGCAGATACGTAGAGATGAACAACATGTACATGCCGTCCAAAAAGAGACGACTAAAGAGCTAAAAAAAGGAAACGGAAAGACCACAACACTCCTCACCAACAATCAACATCCAGATAAGCGGAGATTAACACCAGGAATAATACTGGACCAACAACCAAGCAGTAAACAATATCCTGATTGTCAGCACTTCAAGCTGCATTTACTCTAGTGCTGACATAAGAAGGAGAAGCGGAGGTGTCTGGAAAGGGACGTTTGACTTTTCACCTACTTATTTTCCCTGGAGATAATATCCCCTAGGACAGTGATGGCTAACCTTTTTGCCATCGCGTGCCAGGAGAGGGGAGGCGGGGGAGGGTTGCGTGCGCAACCCCCTCCCCCCTCTCCCCTCCCGCTTCTGGTACATGATGGCCTGGTAGGCCCGTTTTTCTTTCTTACCTGGTTCCAGATCCTCTCTGTGTATCTGGGAAGGGCGAAAACAGCCTTTCCCACTCCCTTGGAGGCCCTACGGAGGCTGAAAGGGCCCATTTCCCAACTCTCGGTGGGACAGGAAGTGACATTTTTTGCTGTCCCCGGCCTCCAGAACCTCTCTAGGAGTCTCTAGGAGCCTCTCTAGGAGTCTCTAGGAGCCTCTCTAGGAGTCTCTGGAGGCTGGGGACAGGAAAAAACGTCACTTCCTGTCCCACCGGGAGTGGGGAAATGGGCCCTTTCAGCCTCCATAGGGCCTCCAAGGGAGTGGGAAAGGCTGTTTTCGCCTTTCTCAGATACACAGAGAGGATCTGGAGCCAGGTAAGAAAGAAAAACAGGCCTTCTCCACCCTGCCCCCAGGCCCTCCCGAGGCAGGAAACAGCCTGTTTCCCTACTTCTGGTAGGCCCAGAAGGCCCGAAAATCAGCTGGCCGGCGCGCGCATGCGCCCCAGAGCTGAGCTGGCATGCCCACTAATATGGCTCCGCGTGTCACCTGTGGCACACGTGCCATAGGTTCGCCATCACGGCCCTAGGAGATGGGATGGGAGGGGGGAAATTCCTTTGAACTGGAGCAGTAGATTAGGGGTAGAATGACTTGGAAGATGGCCAATGAGTGCAGGGGAGTGGGGAACGGAAAGGGAGGGTTTTGGGTCTGGAAGCCAGTGTTGGCTTCGATGGAGTCGGATTTAGAATGTCGTGCTTAATAAATAGAGGAGTTTTTCTTCAAAGACTTTGTTTGAAATGCAATTTATTTGAGACGACCTCGAAACCTGACATTGATCAAGGATCTAGCAACTCAGACCAACCATTAAACAGGGGTCCTTGGTGGTCTCTGAGCTTGGTGGTTTTCTTACAGACGTTTCATGACCCAACTAGGTAACATCATCAGTGCTGGTAGGGAGTGGTGTTTGCTCTCAGTTTATATTCTAGTGGCTTGCCCTCTCTGTGTTGGTAGGGGTGGTCGTAGAGGCTCTTTGTTTGGGCTGTTTACTGCCAGCTTGATTGGCAGTTCCTTGATTGGGATAGTGTTTACTTCTTGATTGTTGGTCTGATGTTAATCTTGGAGTTAAATCTATGCTCATCCGGGTGTCTGATTGCTGGTGGGAGGTGTTTGGGTCCTTTTGTTCCCTTTTTGGCTCGTTGATTGTCTCCTTTGAATGGTATGTACACGTCATTTATGTCTATGTGCTTGTTGATGACCCATCATTTCAACCTGAAGCTATAAACATTTTCCTCCGTCAGTAACAAACTGAACAGTAAACAACAGGTTAGTCAGGGAACACCACACTCCCACCAACACAGATAGAAGTCACGTATATAAACAACAGACACCCTTCTTTCTAGCACTGATGATGTTACCTAGTTGGGTCAGGAAACATCTGTTAAAAAAACAATCAAGCTCAGATGGCACCATGGATCCCACAGTCCTCCTCCTCTCCCTTTCTCCTCTTCCTTCTCCTCCTCCTCCCTTTCTCCTTCTCCACCAACCCTTCTCCCTTCTAGCACTGATGATGTTACGTAGCAGGTTCCATAAACATCTGCCAGAAAACAATCAAGCTCAGACAGCACCATGGTTCCCGCAATCCTCCTCCTCCTCTTCCTTTCTCCCCCTCTTTCCTTTCCTCTTCTCCTGCCCCTTTTCTCCTCCTCTTCCTCCTCCTTCTCTTCCTCCTTCTCCCTTTCTCCACCTCCTCCCTTTCTTCTCCTCCTCTCCCCCTTTCTCCTTCTCCATCAACCCTACTCCCTTCTAGCACTGATAATGTTACTTAGTTGGGTCAGGAAACGTCTGTAAGAAAACAATCAAGCTCAGAGAGCATCATGGATCCTACAGTCCTCCTCTCCCTTTCTCCTCCTCCTCCTCCTCTTCTCCTCCTCTCTTTCTCCCTCTACTCCTCCTCCATTTCTTCTCCTCGTCCTCCTCCCTCTTTCTCCTTCTCCACCAACCCTACTCCCTTCTAGCACTGATAATGTTACCTAGTTGGGTCAGGAAACGTCTGTAAGAAAACAATCAAGCTCAGAGAGCACCAAGGACCCCTAAGAAAAGTAACAGCTCCAAAAGATCATGCTAGTTGAGGATTTCAAACGGAAAGTAGACATCCCTGCTGTACAAAATGCACACACCCCCACTAGAATCGTGCAAGAGGTAAGTAGAGGCCGTTGTAGCTGCTTACACACCAAAAGATCAATGATAAACCTTGAGCAACCTTTGATCCGTCTTCCCTTTGCAAGACCCACCCATCCCCACCAGTGCCCCCCTCTTCCACTCAAGGTCATTTATATTAATTATTTCTTGGAAATCAGTTGCTCCCTTCCTCCACTTCTAATGAGGCTTTTTTTTTTTCCCCCTTCCGGGAAGACACTTGGCAATCGTTCTCTCTTGGGTACTCCAAGCTGGTCCATGCCGTCTGAACATCATGTTCTCTGCCGATTTTGAACTATTTGCTGCAGAAACTGCCTGGAAGCCACCGGCCATCACGTCCCAGATCAGAGAAGGAACTGAATCATTGAATCCTAGGTCTGGAAGGGACCTTGGAGGTCTTCTAGTCCAGCCCTCTGCTCAAGTAGGAGACGTTATATTCCATTTCAGACAAACTGTCCAAACTCTTCTTAAAATCCTCCAGTGTTGGAATGCTCATAACTTCTGCAGGTGTTCCGTCCATTGATTTCAAGTAAAGATATTTATTTATTTATTTATTTATTTTTTATTTATTTATTTTTTATTTATTTATTTATTTATTTATTTATTTATTTATTTATTTATTTATTTATTTATTTATTTATTTATTTATTTATTTATTTATTTATTAATTAATTATATTTCTATACTGCCTTTCTCCCGTAGGACTCAAGGCGGTGTACAGTCAAGAAAAATATAGACACACAAACATCATAAAATTGCTAATTAAAATTATTACTTAGTTTGGTCAATTAAATAAAACCCAGAATTAGATCACATTTAAAAAAAACATTCACATGTTCGTATGTTTAGCCCCGCCTGTTGGAACATCAGGGTCTTGAGGGCACGGCGGAAAGCACGGAGATCAGGGATATTCCGTATCTCCGGGGGCAGTTCATTCCAAAGGGTTGGAGCCCCCACAGAGAAGGCCCTCCCCCTGGGAGTCGCCAGTCGGTATCGTCTGACTGACGGTACCCTGAGGAGTCCCTCCCTGTGAGAACGAACTGGTCGGTGGGAGGCTATTGGTGGCAAAAGACGGTCTCGGAGGTACCCAGGTCCTAAGCCATGGAGCGCTTTAAAGGTGATAACTAACACCTTGAATCGCACCCGGAAGACCACCAGGAGCCAGTGCAGCTCGCGTAGGAGAGGTGTTACATGGGCGCAACGAGCTGCGCCCATAATCACCCGCGCACAGGGGTGGGTTCTAAATTTTTTTACTACCGGTTCTGTGGGCGTGGCTTATTTTGTGGGTGTGGCTTGGAGGTCATGTGACTAGGTGGGTGTGGCTAGCTGGTCAGAGTCATTTCTGGAAGTTCCTCGCACTTACGACCAGTCCTCGCACTTACGACCCGACTCATTTGCTTGCTTTTAACACTGATCAGCTGTAGGGCGGCCCTTTGAAGCCCCGCGGCAAGAGTTTAAACAGTTTTTTTCCCTCTAGTCATCAGCTGGGACTCAGGAGGCAGCAATAGATTGGGGGTGGGACCAAATAAAAGGTACGAATAACGTGGGGGGGGAGGGCGGGGGGGAGAACCAGTTCAGTGATGTCATATCGTCACCACTACCGGCTCGCCCGAACTGGACCGAACCGGGAGGAACCCACCACTGCCCGCGCAGCTACATTCTGGACCAGTTGGAGCCTCCGGGTGCTTTTATTTTTATTTTATTTTATTTTATATTGGATTTCTATACCGCCCTTCTCCCTGAGGACTCAGGGCGGTGTACAGCCAGATTAAAAAACATGCAGAACAAATATTAAAAACAATTAAAAGATATATAAATTTGGCCCAATTAAAACTCATTACCAATTAAAAACGTTTAAAACATTTAAAAAACAGTTAAAAATTTCATCTTAAGCCAGCCCGGCTTGTTTAAATAAATGGGTTTTAAGGGCGCGACGGAAGGCACTGAGGTCTTGGATTCTCCGTATCTCTGGGGGGAGCTGATTCCAGAGGGTAGGTGCCCCCACAGAGAAGGCTCTCCCCCTGGGGGTCACCAGCCTACATTGTCTGGCTGATGGCACCCCGAGGAGGCCCTCTCTGTGGGAGCGCACGGGTCGATGGGAGGTCGTTGGTAGCAGCAGGCGGTCTCGAAGATAGCTAGGCCCTATGCCATGGAGCGCTTTAAAGGTGATAACCAACACCTTGAAGCGCACCCGGAAGACAACTGGGAGCCAGTGCAGCTCGCGCTGGCTCCCAGTTTTCAAGGGGAGCCCCATGTAGGGAGCATTACAGTAGTCCAGACGTGACGTGACTAGGGCATGAGTGACCGTGTGCAAGGCGTCCCGATCCAGAAAGGGACGCAACTGGCGGATCAGGTGAACCTGATAAAAGGCACCCCTGGCCACGGCCGTCAAATGATCTTCTAAAGATAGCTGTGAATCCAGGAGGACACCCAAGTTGCGGGCCCTCTCTGTGGGGAGCAAGATCTCATCCCCAATTGTCAGTGATGGTACCAGCTGACTATACCGGGACGCCGGAAGCCACAGCCACTCGGTCTTGGAGGTATCTGGTTTATCCCCACCCTGGGCAAACCAACATGGCGAAGAAGGGGCATGCTGGGAGTTGTAGCTCAGCATCTTACAGAGGGCCTAATCCCTCCAGTTTTTAAACCCGGAGGGATGGCTAGATCTAAATGAAGGAGAGAAGTAACCTAAAACTGATAAATTTCCTGACAGAACAATGAACCAGCGGACAGGGTGGATTTGATTTAAATCGAGTTGATTTAAATCATGATTTAAATCATGATTTAAATCACTAGTAAAATCACTAGTAAAAAGGCTTGATTTAAATCAACTCGATTTAAATCATAATTTTTAAAGAGCAACTGTCATCTCTGCTACTCCTTCGACCCGCTGTTGACTCACCGATAGTCCCAGTGTTGCAGAATATACAGCCTCCTGCTACATAACTAAGCTCCATTTCATGCTGAATAAACTAAATTATTTATGTATCTTAAATAGAAAACTATTTTACGGTAGATTTTTACCCCAAAAGTTTTTTATTAAAATAAATTCGATAAAAATAAAAAAAAATCCAATTTAAATCAAAAAAATCTGATTTTTTTTGATTTTTTAAAAAAAATCATTGATTTTTATCCACCCTGCCAGCGGAACAGCTTGCCACCAGAAGTTGTGGGTGCTCCATCATTGGAGGTTTTTAAGAAGAGACTGGGCAGTCACTTGTCTGGAATGGTAGAGTTTTCCCTGCCCGAGCAAGAGGTTAGACTAGAACAGTGATGGCTAACCTTTTTGACATCGCGTGCCAAAAGCGGGGGGAGTATGGAAGGGGTCATACGCACGCGTGTCCACATCCATAATTCTATGTGCCCCACCCCACCCCACCCCGTGCTCTCCCCGCTTTTGGCACGCGATGGCACGGTGGGCCCGGTAGGCCCATTTTTCGCTCTCCCCAGGCTCCAGAGCCTTTCTAGGAGCCTGGGGAGGGCGAAAATGGCCTTCCCCACCTCAGAGGCCGGAAATAGCGTGTTTCCTGACTTCTGGTGGGTCCAGAAGGCCCGAAAATCTGCTGGCTGGCGCACGCATGTGTGCCGGAGCTGAGCTCGCGTGCCCACCGATATGACTCCACGTGCCACCTTTGGCACCTGTGCCATAGGTTCGCCATCACGGGACTAGAAGATCTCCAAGGACCCTTCCAACTATGGAAGTAGATTTCTGGGGTGGGAAGGGATTAGATGTTCTGTGCTCCTTTCCACTCCTTTTGTTCTATTGGACAGTGGCATTTCTCAACTCTGATTGACCAAACCGAGTGAAAAAGACAGAATAACAAAGTGGGAAGGGACCTTCACTTAGCGACGCTAGCAAGAAAGGTCGTAAAATCAGGCAAAATTCACTTAACAAATGTCTCGCTTAGCAATGTAAATTTTGGGCTCTGTTGTGGTCATAAATCGAGGGCTACCTGCACTGTACACCTCTCTACTGCATTATGGTGCGATATAATGAAATGCGCGCAGAAGGAAATTGAATTGTAAAATTGACAGTTTGCAGAAAACAGCAAAGCCGAGCGGTTTGATTTAAAAAAGGAAAAAAAACTTTTCTAAAAGATAGGAAGCCTTTATGTGGAGTTTTTATGGCCAGGAGAAAGGAAAGTGGATTTATGGGTCCTGGGATTAGAAAGGATTAAAGAGGAAGAATAAGATGACAATGACTCAATAGAACAGCAAAAGAACAGAGGAAGGAGAAAGAAAGGGGAAAGAGAGGTGTAGATCGAACTCCGAAAGAAATAAAAAAAAGAGATTGACCTCCAAGTTTTTTCTAAATGGCCTAAAGTTTGACTTCACTAACTTAATACTACTATTTATTTATTTTTTATTTTATTTCCAATTTATATACCGCCCTTCTCCCTGAGGACTCAGGGCGGTGTACAGCCAGAATTAAGAACATGAAATACAAATATTAAAAAAACAATTAAAATATATATAAATTTGGCCCAAAAATTAAAAATCACAAACTTATATAATAGTATTAATAATTACTATTAATTAATTACTATTAATAATAATACTGATTGAGACTTAAGACCTAATTAATTACTAAGCACCAATATTAATACAGGTTAAGTCCTCAATGTACGACCACAATCGAGCCCAAATTTTCTGATGCTAAGCATCAGAACACTTGTTAAATGAATTCTGTCCCATTTTACGAGCCTTTCTTGCGGTTGTTAAGTGAATAACACGGTTGTTAAGCGAATCCAGCTTCCCCTCCCCCCCTGACTTTTGCAAGGTCGCAAAAGGGGATCACGTGACCCCAGCACACAGCGACCGTCATAAATATGGAGCCAGTCGCCAAGCGTCTGAATTCTGATCCCGTGGGATTGCTGTAATTTTTGTTAAGTGTGGAAAAACGGTTCTAAAGTCACTCTTTTTGGTGTCGTTGCAACTTGGAATGGTCACTAAGCGAAGTGTTGTAAATCGAGGACTAGCTGTATTTAAAGTAACACAAATACCAGCCATTTCTACAACAGTGACAAACAGGAGACAAACTTAGTAAAGAAATTTAAAAAATAAATCTAAGCTTGTTGTAGTGACTTTTTTTTCTGAAGTCTCAGACTAGGAATAGTTAAAATATTCCCAGAATCCGGCCAGGATTGAACAGAGGGAATTAAAGCTAGCCTGACCTGTAATTATCTCCTTGCCCCTTTTCCAGCCACGGAAAGCAAGCATCCACCCCATAATTAAACCAGCATCTGGAGACCTACAGCTCAGGCATTTTGCAGAGGTATTTTACACCTGGCACATGCCTACCTGGCAGGAGAGCTTGGCAGTCTTTGACAGGCCCTTGAGCTTATCCAGGCCTTTACAGAGAAGGGAGGCAAACCTCGGCTTCTGTGCTTAATTCTTATTTTTCCTGAGGTCTTAGTAAAGGAAAGTGCCTCTGAACTGCACTGAGCCAACAGGTAGATGATTTAGTGCAGGGGTCTCCAACCTTGGCAACTTTTAAGACTTGTGGACTTCAACTCCCAGAATTCCCCAGTCAGTGTGGATGGACTTCAACTCCCAAAATTCCCCAGTCAGTGTGGATGGACTTCAGCTCCCAGAATTCCCCAGTCAGCATACATGGACTTCAACTCCCAGAATTCCCCAATCAGTGTGGATGGACTTCAACTCCCAGAATTCCCCAGTCAACATACATGGACTTCAACTCCCAGAATTCCCTAATCAGTGTTGGCAGCCTTCAACTCCCAGAATTCCCTAATCAGCATACGTGGCCTTCAACTCCCAGAATTCCCCAGTCAGCATACATGGACTTCAACTCCCAGAATTCCCTAATCAGCATACGTGGCCTTCAACTCCCAGAATTGCCCAGTCAGTGTGGATGGACTTCAACTCCCAGAATTCCCTAATCAGTGTTGGCAGCCTTCAACTCCCAGAATTCCCTAATCAGCATACGTGGCCTTCAACTCCCAGAATTCCCCAGTCAGTGTGGATGGACTTCAACTCCCAGAATTCCCCAGTCAGTGTAGATGGACTTCAACTCCCAGAATTCCCCAGTCAGTGTGGATGGACTTCAACTCCCAGAATTCCCCAGTCAGCATACATGGACTTTAACTCCCAGAATTCCCTAATCAGTGTTGGCGGCCTTCAACTCCCAGAATTCCCCAGTCAGCATGGATGGACTTCAACTCCCAGAATTCCCATGCTGGTAAGGAGGAATTCTGGGAGTTGAAGTCCACAAGTCTTAAAGTTGCCAAGATTGGAGACTCCCGATTTAGTGTAATTCCCAAATTTGGATGCAGTAAATCCTCAAGGCCTCTTACAGTGCCCAAAACCCACTGAGAGACACAAATGCTATACAGGCAGTTCTCGACTTACAATCATTTGTTTAGTGACCGTTTTTCACACTTACGACCATTGCAGCATTCCCCTTGGTCACACGATCAAAATTTGGGTACCTGGCAACTGATTCATACTTATGACGGTTGAGGCATCCCTTTGGCGACCTCCTCACAAGGAAAATCAACGGGGAAGCCTCATGCGCTTAACAACCAGGTTACTAACTTATCAATTGCAGGGATTCACTTAACAACTGTGGCAAGAAAAGTCGTAAAACGGGGCAAAACTCACTTAACAGTTGTCTCACTTAGCAAGAGAAATTTTGGGATCAGTTGTGGTCGTAAGTCGAGGACTACATGTATTTCAAATAACAAACCCAGGGAATCGGTCCAAGTCATACTTAAATCTCTAATTTTCCTTGCATTCATGCATAAAATTTTAATAAAGAGCCGGAAGCTTAAGCGCTCAGCGACTGGGTCTTGCAAAATGTCTAAAAATCAATTCCATTAAATTCCGTTGCCTGGCTTTAAAAAGATAACATAATCCCTCACTATCGGCACAGCCAGAAAAACTTGATGTTTCTCCTTAAAAGGGCCTTCGGTGGCTATTTCATCACATTCATCTGAGCCAACAACTATCATTTCCCAGCCTTTAATAAAGAATACTACGAGATGAAAGCTTCTTCCAAAAAATGAAATTATTGTACTCAACATTGATTTAATAAATATTGACTAAAAAAAACCCTGCAAGGAAACAATACATCTGCTCCTGTTCTAATAATGTAATCAGTTTTCTAAAATATTTTTTTAATGTTAATACATTTCAGTAATCTAATTTTAAAAAATTCTATTTCTTCCCTGCTGGGCTGCAGCAAAAGGAAGAGATAGATTTTTATTTTTAATTAAATAAGTGAAACCTGCTTCAAACGGAACTTGAACTCTATCATGTGAATTTGGATTTTTTCCCCCCTTAAATCTATGAAGAGGGAAACAGAGATTGTGGAGTCTTGGTAGAATAGAGATGCATTAAATCCCTTTTCAAGATTGCTAAAAAAAAATGCAGCTTTTTCCCTGTGGTTTGCCAATGCTCCCTGGTGATACTGCTACAATTATGTGGTTGATTTTAAGAGAGAAAAATAAAGATATCCCCAAAATGAGTTCAGTATGCTAAGCCACTTGTCCTGGCATCCAGAACTCTTCACTTTGCTACATTTATAAGGCTAGGATCACCTGGTGTCCCCCCATCCAGTGTTTCTCAACCTTGAGGACTTTCAGATGCATTCTAAGCCATGATTTACTGACTAAGCCACCATTTGCTAGACCAATGTTTCTTTTTTTTTTTTTTTTTTTAATTTGATTTATATGCCGCCCTTCTCCGAAGACTCAGGGCGGCTTACAATGTGCTCAGCAATTTCTCAACCTTGCCTGCTTGAAGGTATGGACTTCAACTCCCAGAATTCCTCAGCCAGTCTGAGTGGACTTCAACTCCCAGAATTCCTCAGCCAGCATGGATCGACTTCTTCAATTATCATGGCTGGCTGAGGAATTCTGGGAGTTGAAGTCCAAACATCTAAAAGTGAGTCTTAAAAGTTGCCAAGTTTGGAGAACTTTGTGCTAGATTATTAACTTTATAAGACTGGGCGTCTTTTCATTTCATTTCATTTTTTTTTTCATTTTATTTGATTTATATACCGCCCTACTCCCGAAGGACTCAGGGCGGTGAACAGCCACAAGATAAAAACACATAAATACAAAATTTTAAAGCAAAGTAAAACCGAATTAAACAATTTGGCCCAAGACAGATTTAAAACACCCCAATAATTTAAAACAGATTAAAATTTACATTTTAAAAAGGGAAAAAAGGGAAAAGATTAGGCCAGGCCAGCTATGATCCCTCTTAGAGACATACCCTCAATTCCACCTTCTGTCATTCAACAGTTTCAGAAACAGTCTGTAGAGATTTTCAGTCATCCAGGTTGTCCCAAAGGTGCTTTTTTCAGGAGGCGACTGGACTTTCTTATTTTTTTCTTTGAAGACATTTCGCTTCTCCTCCGAGAAGCTTCATCAGTTCTGACTGGATGGTGGGGAATAGAAGGATTGATACTCCTTGCAGACAGCTGGTCATTTGCATCCTTTTAGGGAGTCGTTGAGGCCACTTGGAGGCTTATCTGTGTCCTTATTGTAGTCAGGTGTAGAATTTTAAAATAAATCTCCAAGTGCTTCAAGGACCCTCTAAAAGGATGCAAATGACCCAGCTGTCTGCAAGGAGCATCAATCCTTCCATTCCCCACCATCCAGTCAGAACTGAAGAAGCTTCTCGGAGGAGAAGCGAAACGTCTTCAAAGAAAAAAAAATAAGAAAGTCCAGTCGCCTCTGAAAAAAAGCACCTTGGGGCAGCAATATTATATATTTATTTTATTTATTTATTATTTTATTAGTTCAATTTATATGCCGCCCTTCTCCGGAGACTCAGGGCGGCTTACAATGCTTTTAAGCAATAGCCTTCATACTTTTGTATATACCTGCTTAGTAGGGCTTTCGCCTGCCCCCCCTAAGCGGTGTTCTTTTTTATACAAAGTCAGCTTATTGCCCCCACAATCCGGGTCCTCATTTTACCTACCTCGGAAGGATGGAAGGCTGAGTCAACCTTGAGCCTGGTGAGATTCGAACTTGCAGTAATTGCAGGCAGCTGGTGCTATTTAACAGCACTTTAGTCTGCTGCGCCACCAAGGCTCTTATATTATTTTATTATTAATTATAATATTAATATACAATATTAATATATATTATTTATTTATTTATTTATTTTATTTAAATTAGTTATTATATTAGTTAGACTTATATACCATTCCATAGTGCGAAGAAGAGGGGAGGTCATCCTATTCTCCAAACCACCTGAAGGCAGGACAAGGAACAATGGATCATCTGGTGTCTCCCCATCCAGACTCATCAAGGAGAGAAGCAGCCTGGAACTAAGGAGCAATTTCCTGACATTGAGAACAATTAACCAGTGGAACAGCTCGCCACCAGAAGTTGTGGATGCTCCATCATTGGAGATTTTTAAGAAGACACCCATTTGTCTGGAATCGTATAAGTCTCCTGCTTCAGCAGGGGGTTGGACTAGAAGACCTCCAGGGTCCCTCCCAACTCTTGTTATTCTGTTCTGATAAAGCAGTTTACAATATTAGCGTATTTCCCCGCCCAACAATCGGGCTTCTCACGCTGGGAACGCGCCTTATATTTAAAGCTGCTGCGTCCAGATTGCAAGTTTTCCACTTGGGTAAAAAGGTAGGGAAAGGAAAGGAAAAAGTGACTTTTATCCAGAAATAACACAACTTCCCAGCATCCACCCCATTGAGAAAAAAAAAAAATGTTTGCTTAGTTCTCTTTTCGGGAGAACTCAACATTTGGCAATGTCAGTTTTCTTGCAGGCTTCCAAAAACCAGAAATAAATGACACGTTATTTCTTTGGAACTCTTGTGGAAAGACCAGCTAAGCACAAATCCTGCAAAGGCCGAGAAAAACACAGAAGGAGAAGGAGAAGGGAAAAAAAAGGCCCAGAGCAAAAGTTATACAGGTAGTCCTCGATTTACGACCACGAATGAGCCCGAAATTTCTGTTCAAGGAGACATTTGTTAAGCGAGCTCTGTCCCGTTTTACCACCTTCCTTGCCACCGTTGCTAAGTGAATCATGGCAGATGTTAAGCTGGTCGTAAAGTGAATCTGGGTTCCCTGTTGAGTTTGCTTGTCAGAAGGTCGCAAAAGGGGATCACGGCGACCGTCGTAAGTATGAGTCCAAGCTTGGTTCCTTGCCACCGTTGCTAAGTGAATCATGGCAGATGTTAAGCTGGTCACCCGATCGTAAAGTGAATCTGGGTTCCCTGTTGAGTTTGCTTGTCAGAAGGTCGCAAAAGGGGATCACGGCGACCGTCGTAAGTATGAGTCCAAGCTTGAGCTGATATACCATAAGTATAAAGGCAGGCTTGAGCTGATTTTATCAAGGATATTTACAGATCCCCCCCCCCGAGTCCAAATCTCTGCACAAAACAGAATAGAATACAGAATAAAAGAATAACAGAGTTGGAAGGGACCTTGGAGGTCTTCTAGTCCAACCCCCTGCTCAAACAGGAAACACTATATCCGTGATGGCGAACCTATGCGCGGAGCCGTATCTGTGGGCATACGAACATTGCCCTAGCTCAGCTCGGCCTTCCGGGCCCACCAGAAGTCAGGGAAACGGGCCGTTTCCTGCCTCCGGAGAGATTCCCGGTGGAGGGGAGGCTGTTTTCACCCTCCCCAGGCTCCTAGAAAACCTCTGGAGCCTGGGGAGGGTTGAAAAAGGGCCTTCCGGTCCCACCGGAAGTCAGGAAACGGGCCGTTTCCGGTGTTGGAGAGCCTCCAGGGAGGTGGGGAAAGTCGTTTTCCGCCCTCCCCAGGCTCCAAGAAAGCCTCTGGAGCCTGGGGAGGGCGAAAAAACGGGCCTACTGAGCCCACCATGCTATCACGTGCCAAAAGTGGGAGTCACATGAGGGGGTCACGCATGCATGCGCTGGAGGGGGGCGCATTGAATTATGGGTGTGGGCACACACGCGTGTGATTCCCCCCACGCTCCCGGCACGCGATGACAAAAAGGTTAGCCATCACTGCCCTATATCATTTCAGACAAAATGGCTGTCCAATCTCTCCTTAAGAACCTCTGGTGATGAAACGCCCACAATGTCCGGTGGCAAGCTGTTCCACTGGTTAATTGTCCTCACTCTTAGGAAATTCCTCCTTCATTCCAGTTTGTTTCTCTCCTTGATTAATTTCCACCCGTTTTTTGTTTTTTTTTTGTCCTGCCTTCAGCTGCTTTGGAGAATAGGTTGACCCCCAACTCTTCTTTGGGGGGCAGCCCCTCAAATATTGGAAGACGGCGATCTCCCTTAGTCCTTCCCTTCGTTAGACTCGACACACCCATGTTCCTTCAATCTTTCATCGTAATCAATGATTAAAATAGCAGGTAATGCATTGTAAAAATAAGCTCTGTAACCTTAAACAACCTTCTCCCTCTTAATCATGGATTTTTTTTTTTTGTTTTTGTTATTTGGGAGAGAACCGCACCAAAACCAGACATCACAAATTGCAAGGGGATTTGTTAGCAACACAAGGTCAAAGATCTCGCAAGGCTACAGAGACGGGGGTCACCGAGAGGAGATCCCAGCTTCCAGACACGTGGTCTAATCCGGATCTAACCCACATGGCAGTGCACGGCCGGGAAAGTCAGCCCCACACGTCCCCCTTTTCCGTGGAAAAAAACACATTTTTGGATCAGAAATCCAGACAAACCTCAAAAACAATTTTCCGTCCATCAGAGAGCAAGGTTTTCTATAACAAAAGACGTGCGCAGCTTCCTTTTAAGGGTTACAGGAAATCCTCGATTTACGGCCACAATGGAGCCCAATATTTCGGTTGCTGAATGAGACATCCCTTCAGGGAATTTTGTCCCATTTTACGACCTTTCTTGCCGCAGTTGTTAAGCGAATCACTGCGGTTGTTAAAATAGTAACACGGTTGTTAAGGGAATCTGGCTTCCCCACTGCTTGTCAGAAGATCACCAAAGGGGGATCGTACGATCCCGGGACCCGTCATAAATATGAGTCAGTTGCCAAGCGTCAGAATTTTGTTCACAGCCGCCCTGAGTCTTCGGAGAGGGGCGGCATACAAATTGAATTAATAAATTGAATTAATAAATAACATGAGGTTGCCAAGTATGAAAAGTCACTTTTTTCTTTTTCTTTTCCAAAAAAAAAAAAAAAAGGAGGAGAAAGAGGAAGGAAGAGAAGAGGAGGAGGAGAAGAAAAGTTGGGATAGAGGTAAATGGTAAAAGAGCAGGCCCGAAGAAGTAAAAATGAAAGTTAAAAGATAAGATGAATGAAAAATGATGGATTAAATAACTGTACATGTAAATGTGTTTATGAGAAATAAAAATAAAAACTTTTTTTGAGGGGGAAAAAAATCACTTTTTTCTTTTTTTTTCTTTTTCTTTTTTTTAAATTGCTAGTATTTAATGATTTAGAAACTGATTTCACAGTACTGTATTTAGTAACGTTTGTCTTACAGAGACCTAAGAAAACAAAATAATTTCCTTTAAAAGATTATATTACAAAAATGTCAAGGTGCTTAGACTAACAAATTCAGAAATCTTTTTTAAAACTAATAGCTGTATATATATATATATATATATATATATATATATATATATATATATATATATATTTCCAGTCCAACAATGAAAGGAAAGAACACCAGAGTTCCAAATATTGCTTTGAATAGTGACATGAATAACATCTTGATATTTCTGCATTATTACACTAAGCAGTGTCATGTAAGAATGTCCATTTTAATTCAAGAGGTCCTGAAATAACCAACTTTCTTTTTTCAGTGCCGTCGTAACTTTGGTCTCTCAATGAACTGTTGTAAATTGAGAACTCCCTGTAATCAAACTATGGTGAAATTTAAAGGCCAAAGGCCTTGGTGAACAGGTTTATTATTGAAATCTGCCAAGAAGAAGAAGGAAAAAAAGACAAAATTCTGTCCCCTACCTTACACAATAATAGATTATTTGAGTTTCTGTTTGCAAAATTAGTCACAGAGTTACTTATGCTCAAGGTGTGTGGTTTTCAACAATTGCGCAATTAAAAACGGACAATGGACAAGACTGGTGAATAGAATGGGACTTGAGGTTCGTAAAGTTTTGCTGCCTTTTGCCTGGTCCTAGTTATGCAATGTTCTACCAAATAATATTATTAATATTAAACAGAAGCTCAAATGGCACTGGGACTTTAGAAGTCAAACAGACAAGGTTGTGCCAAAGAACACCCCAGACTTAACAATTGTCAATTTCCCCATGGATGTACCAACTCCCAGAATTCCCCGGAAAGCATGGAAGGACTTCAACTCCCAGAATTCCCTAGCCAGCAAGGTGGACTTCAACTCCCAGAATTCCCTAGTCAGCAAGGTGGACTTCAACTTCCAGAATTCCCCAGCCAGCTATGGGTGGACTTCAACTCCCAGAATTCCCTAGCCAGCTGTGGATGGACTTCAACTCCCAGAATTCCCCAGCCAGCAAGGTGGACTTCAACTCCCAGAATTCCCTAGCCAGCAAGATGGACTTCAACTCCCAGAATTCCCTAGCCATCATGGGTGGACTTCAACTCCCAGAATTCCCTAGCCATCATGGGTGGACTTCAACTCCCAGAATTCCCCAGCCAGCAAGGTGGACTTCAACTCCCAGAATTCCCTAGCCATCATGAGTGGACTTCAACTCCCAGAATTCCTCAGCCATCATGGGTGGACTTCAACTCCCAGAATTCCCCAGCCAGTTATGGGTGGACTTCAACTCCCAGAATTCCCTAGCCAGCAAGGTGGACTTCAACTCCCAGAATTCCCTAGCCAGCAAGGTGGACTTCAACTCCCAGAATTCCCTAGCCAGCAAAGTGGACTTCAACTCCCAGAATTCCCCAGCCAGCCATGGATGGAGCTAAAACCCACCATCTTAAAGTTGTCAAGATAAAGTTGCTTTAAGCATAAAAGACAATCTTCACTGTAACTTTAAATGGAAAAAATGAGGATTTTTAAAGCAATATCTTTTTTTCATGCACGTTGTTTTTCTATGGCATCCAATCCATCTATGGATAGCAGTCTTTCAGTATTTAAGAGGCTGCCCCAAAGAAGAGGGGGTCAACTTAATTTCCAAATGCACCAGGAGGCAGGACAAGAAGCAACGGATGGAAACTAATCAAGGAGAAAAGCAACCTTGAATTAAGGAGAAACTTCCTAACAGTGGGGACAATTAACCAGTGGAACAGCTTGCCACTAGAAGTTGTGGGCGCTCCATCAATGGAGGTTTTTAAGAAAAGACTGGACAACCACTTGTATGGAAGGAGGAGTCATATATCAAATAAAATACTGCCTTCCCCTGAAAATAGAAGCACTTCAAATCCGAAAGGCTAATTTTTTCTTGGGGAAAGAGGCCAATTGTCCATACTGGGATGTAGGGGAGGAGGAGGAGGAGGAGAAGGGTAGATTTTCCGACAAAATTGGGGAGCATCGCACAGCGTGGGAATTTACGCCCGGAGAGATCCAGGCAGTGTAGTTTGTGGATCTGGGGAATAAAAGCCTCCTAAATTCAGGAAGTCCTCGACTTACAACCGTTCGCTTAGTGACCTTTTCGAAGTTACGACACCGAAAAAAAGAGACTTATGACCGTTTTTCGCACTTACGACCCCGTCGTTACGCGATCAAAATTCAGAGGCTTTGGCAAACTGGCATGTACTTTATGACAGTTGCAGTGACCCCCCTTCTGACGAGCAAAGTCAATGGGGAAGCCGGATTCGCTTAACGACCGTGTTCCTGCCTTAACAACGCAGGTGATTCATTTAACAACTGCAGCCAGGAAGGTCATAAAATGGGGCAACGTTCACTTAACCGCTATCTTAGCCATGGATATTTTGGGCTCATATTGTGGCCGTTATGTCGAGGATGCGCGCCGGTTGCCAAGCACCCACACCGTGATCATGGGGACACCGCGATGGTCGTAAGTGTGAGGATCCGTCGTCAATCGCTTTCTTTCAGCACCGCGGTAGCTTCAAGCGGTCTTTAAAAATGAATGGTCGTAAATCAAGGACTCCCTGTATGATACAGATAACCGTAGAAGAGATTGGATAACCATTTGTCCGAAGTGGTGTAGGGTATCCTGCCTAAGCAGGGGGTTGGACTAGAAGACCTCCAAGGTCCCTTCCAACTCTCTTATTCTATTCTATTCTATTCTATTCTATTTAAGACTAGCTTGAAGATTCCCCCACCCGTTTTTTCAGCAGCCAGCTGTCATTGCACCTTGCAAGGAATGGATTAAGATATTGAAGAGGCTGTCAGTTGTACTTTTCCGGTATATTCCTCTTAATTAACCTGATACGGCTTCATTAATCTTGCTCAGGATTCCTGGAAGCAGCTAATTTAGCTTTTATTCCCCCCCCCCATATATTTTTTTTTCTTAGAGACCAGTTTGTTTTTAAACTCTTGGGAGGAAGAATAGGAATAGGAATAGAATGAAGAGGGAACAGAATACAGAATATAGAATAGAATAGAAGTAGAATACAGAAAGAATAGAATAGAATAGAATAGAATAGAATAGAATAGAATAGAATAGAATAGAATAGAATACAGAATAGAATAGAATAGAATAAAACAGAATACAGAATAAAATAGAATAAAATAGAATACAGAATAGAATAGAATAGAATAGAATAGAATAGAATAGAATAGAATAGAATACAGAATAGAATAGAATAAAATAAAATAGAATACAGAATAAAATAGAATAAAATAGAATACAGAATAGAATAGAATAGAATACAGAATGAATAGAATAGAATAGAATACAGAATAGAATAGAATAGAATAAAACAGAATACAGAATAAAATAGAATAAAATAGAATACAGAATAGAATAGAATAGAATAGAATAGAATAGAATAGAATACAGAATAGAATAGAATAAAATAAAATAGAATACAGAATAAAATAGAATAAAATAGAATACAGAATAGAATAGAATAGAATAGAATAGAATAGAATAGAATAGAATAGAATAGAATAGAATAGAATAGAATAAATTTTATTGTCACTTTGAGGAAAGTGAGTGCTGCATTCAGGAAACAGCCAGAACTGAAGAATCAATCCATCAATCAGAATAGAGCCGGAAGGGACCTTGGAGGTCTTCTAGTCCAACCTCCTGGTCAAGCCGGAGACCTGCTTAGACCATTCTGACAAGCCAAGTCAACGGGGAAGCCAGGTTCACTTAACAACCGTGTTACTAAGTGAACCGCTGCAGCGATTCGCTTAACCACCGCGGCAAGGAAACGTTGTGAAACGGGGCAAAATTCACTTAACGAAATTGTCTCGCCCAGCAATGGAAATTTTGGGCTCCGTTGTGGTCGTAAGTCGAGGACTACCTGTATTGTGCGGTGCAAAAATATGAAAAAAGTCGATAAGATTCCTCAGAAAATTTGGATTGTTGTTGTTTTAAAGCAGTTGTTCCCTACGATTTTATGGTGATCCAATTTGCACAGGTAAAAACTACTGAAAACAATTCCAGCCAGAATTAAGGAATATCACAAATGCTTTTTAAAGGTGGCCTTCAATGCTAACGAAAGACTACCTTGATGAATTCTAGGCAGGGTGGATAAAAATCAATGATTTTTTTAAAAAAATCAGATTTTTTTTATTTAAATCGGATTTTTTTGATTTTTATCGAATTTATTTTAATAAAAACTTTTGGGGTAAAAATCTATCGTAAGATAGTTTTCTATTTAAGATACATAAATAATTTAGTTTATTCAGCATGAAATGGAGCTTAGTTATGTAGCAGGAGGCTGTATATTCTGCAACGCTGGGACTATCGGTGAGTCAACGGCGGGTCAAAGGAGGAGCAGAGGTGACAGTCGCTCTTTAAAAATTATGATTTAAATCGAGTTGATTTAAATCAAGCCTTTTTACTAGTGATTTAAATTGTGATTTAAATCAACTCGATTTAAATCAAATCCACCCTGATTCTAGGATAAATCCCATTTCTTTGAGAAAATGTAAAGAAATACATGCACCCCCGGTGTGTTTTCCTATTGTTTTTGACCAATTTTTTCATTCCAATGGAACAATGCAGAATATTGCATTATTAGACCCTGAGCTGCGCTTAGTAAAGGCTTTTTTAAATTATTATTATTATTCAAATAGCTGAAGGACAGCAGAGAACAGGAAGAATGGATGGCTTTATCAGTCTCGGCCAGACCAGCCCTGGATATCTCGGAAAACAGGAAGGGCTTTGAATGCTTCCATATGGTAGGGAATATGCTGGAAATGCAGAAAAGAAAAAATGTGGCCTCAGAGATCCAGGTGCCTAGATAGTTGAATTAAATAAGATTTCATTTGGAGAGGCAGTTTGGTCTAGTGGTTAAGGCACCTGGTTAGAAATTAGGAGACAGTGAGTTCTAGTACCGCCTTAGCCACGAAAGCCGGCTAGGTGACATTGTGTCAATCACCAGGAGATGGTGAGTTCTAGTCTTGACTTAACCATGAAACCAACTGGGTGACTGGGACTTCACCAGGAGACAGTGAGTTCTAGTCCTGGCTTAAGTATGAAACCAGCTGGGTGACTGGGCCAATCACCAGGAGACCCAGAGGTCTAGTCTCACCACAGGCACGAAATCTGGCTGAATGACTTTGGGCCAATCCCCAAGAAATGGTGAGTTCTAGTCCTGCCATAGGCATGAAAGTGGCTAGGTGACTTTGGGCGAATGACTAGGAGACGGTGAGTTCTAGCTCACCTCAGGCATGAAAGCCGGCGGGTAACTTTAGGCCAATCACCAGGAGATGGTAAGTTCTAGTCCTGTCATAGGCATGAAACCTGGCTAGGTGACTTTGGGCCAATGACTAGGAGACGGTTTTTATATCTTCGCTTTCATGGCATTAGTTTGTAGTGCTTGTTCTTGAGCAGCGAGTATTAAATCTTCTGTTTCTTTCTTGATGGTTCCCATCTTAAGCCATGCCCACGTCAAATTGTCATCACATTTTCCTTCACTGTTTTTCAAGTGCTGTTTATGCAAAGCTTTGGTTTTCCATCCGTTTAATCTGTCATCCAGTTGTTTTTCCTTCTTATTTATTTATTTATTTATTTATTTATTTATTTATTTATTTATTTATTATATTTCTATACCGCCTTTCTCCCGTAGGACTCAAGGCGGTGTACAGTCAAGAAAAATATAGACACACAAACATCATAAAATTGCTAATTAAAATTGTTACTTAGTTTGGTCAATTAAATAAAACCTTTGTTTTTGCCTTTGTTTCTTCTTATTATTATTATTACTACTATGATTAATCAGACTTAGCTAGTTGCCCATCTAACTGCAGGCAACTTCAGTGGTGCACAAGGTGAGAAAACCACAACGTAAGAACTACAAGTATAAAATGTGAAAATCCATTATTAATACAAAGCCTAAAACCCAAAAATAGAAGCCCTAACTCGCAAGAGGCATAAAAACAACCAGCTCAACAATAGAACCATCTCCGGGTACCCTAGGTATTATAAATTATACAGAGATTTATAAGGAATAATAAAGGAAACATTGATTTTAGTTTAAACGAACATGTCCCGTGGCATCATAAAAACAGAAACAGATCTACTTCTCAATTCAGCTTAAACAGTGATCGATGATCTATTGGGGGAATGGAAGTTCCTGGATAGCTCTGCAGATAAGGCACTGTAATTTAACACCAGCTGTCTGCAATTAAAGTAAGTTTGAATCTTGCCAGGCTCAAGGTTGACTCAGCCTTCCATCCTTTCTAAGGTAGGTAAATTGAGGACCCAGTTTGTGGGGGCAATAAGCTGACTTTGTATAAAATATACAAAAGTATGAAGGCTATTGCTTAACACATTGTAAGCCGCCCTGAGTCTCCGGAGAAGGGCGGCATATAAATCAAATTTTTAAAAAATATTAATATTAAAACCACAAATTCACATTTTGTCTGATTTAGGAGCTCCACCTTCAATCAGTTGATAAGGGAGCTTTTATCTGCAAATTATTAGTAAGAGTGACCAACTTGCCCATCTCCAATTCAGCCGAATTATCCGAGCGAGCGGTTGCTGCTGGCATCAGTACGAACTTTATATATAGAATTTTATTTAGGCTGCAAAGTTTTAAGGCAGGGGTCAGCAACCTGAGGCTCTGGAGCCGTACGTGGCTCTTTTACTCCTCTGCTGCGGCTCCCTGTCACTCAACATATGCGTCACAACCGCCAATGTGCGACACCTGCCGGCACGCAATTTATTTAGCTTTTTCAACCCCTGGTAGGCCAACCACGGATCAATCCAAGAAAAGAAAAGTTTCAGAAGAAAACAGAACATTTAATTCGACTACAGATGCTAGTTTTGTAGCCGCTCAAGAAATAGTCAGGCACGGGAAGAGTTTTGTGGCTCCCGGTGTTTTCTTTTCTGTGGGAAACGGGTCCACATGGCTCTTTGAGTGTTTAAAGTTGCAGACCCCTGTTTTAAGGCATAAGATTTTTGCACCGGTCCAACATCTTGATATCACATTTTCAGAGAGTCAAAAGACCTGAATATGGGAGATAATTTATCTCTGTTTTTCCCCAGCCTTTTTCCCCCTTCTCTAACAAGGATTTCCATTAAAGCAATTTGCTAACTGATAATACCAGTTATCAGCTAGAAGGCATCAGATAGTCCTCGACTTACGAACATAATCAGGACCAAAACATCCATCACTAAGCAGAGCGATCATAAGTAAACCACCGTATGACCACACCCATCGTCGTTAAACAAATCATACGGTTATTAAATCCCATGAATTTATCAGAAGTCAGATGGAAACTTCGGTGTGTAAGTCCGTTGCTTAGCATCCAGATTTTGATCACGTGACTCCAGGAATGCTGCAACGGTCGTTAAGTGTGAAACACAGTCACAAGTCCCATTTTGCAGTGCCGTTGTAACTTCGAACGGTCACTAAATGAACTGTTGTAAGTCGAGGATAACCTGTACAGGTGCAGGGGTTTTTTTTTTTTTCTCATGGGGGGTCAACCAGCCCCATGTTTTTCACACTTACGACCGTTGCAGCATTCCTGTAGTCACGTGATCAAAATCTGGATGCTAAGCAATGGACTCCTATTTATGATGGCCACAGTGTCCCCGGGGGGGGGTTACATGACCCCTTTTGCGACCTTCTGACCAGCAAAGTCAATGAGGAAGCCAGATTCACTTAACAACCGTGTGACTCATTGAACAACTGCAGTGATTCATTTAACAACGGTGGCAAGGATACTCATTTGATCTGCAAATCCTAGGTTGTTAAGTGTTTAGTGACCTTTTTTGCAACTGGACGGGGACTCTTAATATAATATTATCTCATTTAACGTGGAAACACACATCATTTTGACCCAGAACAATTCCTAGAAGTAGTTTCAAAATTCTCTCGCACAAAAGAAAATAATAATTTGGAGCCCAATAGATCCGAAATGAGTTTGCACATTATATTATTAAACCATCATGAAACTATCTAATGTGGCGTGCGTGAACCTAGACATTATTCTCCACCCTACAAACCACAATTTCAACGAACTCCGGATGACTTTCCCCTCTGGCTTTGTTTAAACCTGAAGTGGGGGGAAAAAAATACAGATTTTTGCATTTTGGAGCAGCTGAAATTCAGAAGCAAATTGAATTAAGCCCTCCAAGTTAGCCACAACATTAGGTGCAGCTGAGCAGAAGACAACAGCCAAAGGGCTCAACTATCTAACCATGGTTTATTAATAAGCCACAGATCCAAGGCCCAAACACAGCCTTTACACATGCAAGTATTCTAATCACCCTTTACACGTCAATTGTACAACTCGGCAGTTTTCTTCGCAATACAGCACAAAGACACTTGCCCCAAAATACGATTTCTTTTACATTTTTCTTTTTTTTTATTTTTACTTTTTACATTGTTCTTTTTTTAAAAAGTTTATTTTCTTTTTACTGTCCTGTCTTTCTCACCCAAAATCAACCCAATTTTGATTGTGCATAGGGTTTATTTTATTTATTTTTTTCTCCCAATATCAGCTCGGTGCTGTCACTTAAAAGAGTTTTAATGTGGACTTTATCTCTCAGTGTTTCCCAACCTTGGCCGGCTTGGAAGATGTGTGGATTTCAACTCCCAGAATTCCCTAGCCAGCATAGCTGGCTGGGGAATTCTGGGTGTTGAAGTCCACACATCTTCCAAGCGGCCAAGGTTAAAAAAAAAAAAAACAAACAACCACTGAAATTGTGCAAAATCATTGCGGTCATCCTGACCTTAAAGAGATGATTTCCTGGGATTTTCCACAACCTTGGAATGAAAAGCCAGATTCGGAGTCCTGGCAAATTATTCCACCTTTTTAATTCTCCTCCAAACAAGGAGGAAGAAAACAAACAAATAAACAAACTAACTAAGGAGGCAGTTTTCCTGCCTTCTTGGAAAACTTTTGTAGGAACAAGCTAGCAAAGCGGTATTTAATTTTGGCCCTCAAGGCTGTCATTAAAAGAGCCAGAAAGGAAGGAGGAGGAAAAAAAAAAAGGGGGGGGCTCATTGAAAGAGAAAAATCACCTTTGCAGCTTCCTTTAACTTTCTGCCTGGAACCAGGTATTACGTTTCCTAACCAGGACTGGATGGTTTTCACACAAACAGGCTTAAGAGAAACCATGGTTTGACAGATAGTCCAATTCCAGCACAGGTTGGAAGAGTTTGTGCCAATTGCACAAAAAAAAAAAAAAAAAAAAACACACACACACACACACACAAACTCAACACAACCTCACTTTCTCTTTTCAGCCCCCTCCTCTCAAAAAAAAAAAAAACAAAACCCAAGGAAGAGACCCCATCCTCCTCCTCCTCTCCCAATTTCCTTGCGAAGCAGACTTTTCCCAAGAGGGCAAGGACTACAACTCCCATCCGTCCCCAGGTCGGGAAGCATGGGTAGTCGAAGCCCCCCCCCCCCTTTTGCAGCGGAGGGAAGGAGGGAGGTCCTCTGGGCTGTCTGTCCCCCCCCCTCTCTCTTTGAACCCACCTTTAACAGACATTTCCCGACCCCCCCCAAAAAAACTCGCAATTCAAGCCCTTGCGGCGCGCGCCTTTTGCAAGCGGGCGCCCGCGGGCGCCAACTTAAAACTCCCGGAAAAAAGACCCCCCAAAACCGGGGTGCAATTCTTTTAAAAGGGGTCCTGCAAGCCCCCCACCCAAATAAACCCCCTTCCGGGCTCTACCTCCCGCTGCAAGGCACAGGAGCCATCCGAGGCTGGTTTGGAAGCGGTCAGTTGGCAACCCCCCGAGGGGGCGCTGGGCTGGGCTGGCAAAACCCCGAGCCTCCCCTTCCCCTTCCAGGCCTGCCCGCTTCTTCCTTCCTCCCTTCCCCGTCCCCGCGTGGCTGGAAACTCCCGTGACCTTCCCCCGGGGGGAGGGAAAAAGAGGCTTACCTGGTGCGCGGAGCCGCACTCCGCCCGCCCGTCCGTCCGTCCTCTCCGGCCGCTTGTGTAACCTCGGCGGGCCGGGCAAGCAAGGAAGCCGGGCGGGCAGCGGTGGAAAGAGCCCGGCGGGCGAAGGAGCCAAGCCAGAGCAGGGACCGGCGGGGCTCCGGAGACGCAGCTGGGCGGCCGGTGGGCAGCGCGCCTGGCCGCTTCTGCTCCGCGCAGGGCAAAGGGAAGGGAAGGCGAGGCGAGCCGAGGCGGAGCTCCCCGCCACAGGGACCCGCCCAAGCGACGCAGCCGGCCGGCCGGGCGAGGCTCCGGCTCCGTCAGCCCCGGAGCCGCCGCTCGACGGGACCCGCGCAGGAGAAGCCAGGACGGGCAGCTCTCCCGGAGGGTCCCGCGCTGGGGATGGACGGAGGGAGGGATGCAGGGAGGGAGGGGGGTCTCCTTGCCCGGGACTTGGGGAGGGGGGGGTTTCTCGGCTTTGCCCGCGACCACCGGGGCTCTTGGAAGGCGGGATGGACCTGTAAAAGAAAGAGAAAGAGGAGAAAGAGGAGAAATGGATGGATGGATGATATCAAAAAAAAAATGATAGGAAGGGGAGGGGGATAGGGGAAATAGTTAAGGGAGAGAGAGAATAGAAAGAGAGAGAAAGGGATGATAAATTGATGGGTGATATAGGAAAGAGAGAGAGAGAAGGAGAGAGAGATAAGACGAGGTGGGTGGATGGATGGAAGGAGAGAGAGAGAGAGAGATGGATGGATGGATGGATGGATGGATGGAGAGATGAGAGAGAGAGAGAGAGAGCGACAGATAGATGATAGATAGATAGATAGATAGATAGATAGATAGATAGATAGATAGATGGATGATAGGTAGATAGATGATAGATAGATATAGATGAAAGGAAAGATAGGAGAGATAGATCGATGGAAAGAGAGATGAGAAAGAGATGGATGGATGGATGGATGGACAGAAGATGAGAGATTGGATGGATGGATGAGAGAAAGAGAGGGATGGATGGAGAGATAAGACGAGATTGGATAGATGGAGAGATAGATAGATGAAAGAAAGATAGGAGAGATAGATCGATGGATGGAGAGATAAGACGAGATTGGATGGAGAGATGGATGGAGAGATGAGAGATTGAGAGACAGATAGATGATATAGATGATAGATAGATAGATAGATAGATAGATAGATAGATAGATAGATGAAAGGAAAGATAGGAGAGATAGATCGATGGAAGGAGAGATGAGAGAGTGAGAGATGGATGGATGGAGAGATAAGACAAGAGATTGGATGGATGGAGAGATGAGAGATTGAGAGATAGATAGAAGATAGATAGATAGATAGATAGAAGATAGATAGATAGATAGATAGATAGATAGATAGATAGATAGATGAAAGGAAAGATAGGAGAGATAGATCGATGGAAGGAGAGATGAGAGAGATGGATGGATGGAGAGATAAGACGAGAGATTGGATGGATGGAGAGATGAGAGATTGAGAGATAGAAGATAGATAGATAGATAGATAGATAGATAGATAGATAGATAGATGAAAGGAAAGAGAGGACAGCTAGAGGGATGAAAAGAGAGATAAATGATAGACAGGGACAGATAAAATAGAAATAGATGTTTAATAAATTATAGATAAAAGAGCAAGAGAAGACCAAAAGAAGATAGGAGAAACGACATAGACAGACAGATAGATAGATAGGCAAACTATATATTTTGTATGTGTTTTTGTGCACAACCACTCAACAACACACATCTACTCTATATGTGTATGGATAAGCTGCTGGCCCTCCTGTCTCCTGGGCCAGGGATTAGCGTAAACCACGGCTGCATTCATTAATCTCCTTTACAAAATATAGTAAGTGCTCTCTAACCCCCCACTCCTTCCCCCAGCCATTCCATTTGATTTAAGGCCGCATATGCTGTGCTGAGCCAGGAAAAATGCGGAAGGGCCGAGATTTGCATAAGGAACAGTGGGAGAGAGACATAACGATCGTAAATAAAAGTGGGTATAAATCACACTTTATGTGGAATAAGAAGGATTTGCACCCCCACTTTTGCCAAACATATCAAAATGCAGCTCTTCCTTTTCATTGATTACATTGATTAAATTTCAGGCGTTCCTTACTGCTTTTAATTGTGTGACTTTTCTAAAAAGCAAACAAAAATAAAAAATAAATTCTGCCTGGGAAATCCAGATGTTTCCATCCAAGCTCATGTGTCTTGCATGCAATAAACCAAGATTTATTTATTTATTAATTCAATTTATATGCCGCCTTTCTCCGGAGACTCAAGATCGAACTTGTTCCCTATTTATTCCAGCCACATTACAGATAGTCCTCGGCTTACGATCACAACCGAGCCCCAAATTTCTTAGCGTCTTCGCAAAGCCGGTCCTTCGGCGACCTTTGCCCCATTTGATGTCTTTTCTCGTCACTGTCGTTAAGTGAATCATTACAGTTGTTAAGTTAGTCACACGGTTGTTAAGTGAGTCGGGCTTCCCCGTTGACTTTGCTTGCCAGAAGGTCGCAAAAGCAGGACCGTCATAAATATGAGTCAGTTGCCAAGCATCCGAATTTTGACCACGGGGAATGCTACAACGGTTGTAAGTGTGAAAAATGTTCGTAAGTCCCTTTTTTTTCAGTTCTGTTGTAACTTCGGTCACTAAACAAATGGTTGTAAGTCAAGTATGAATTTAATAATAAATATTCTGACAGGAATATTAGACATCACACCCCTGGGGGTAACGGTGCGTGTGCCAGAGGAGAAGCAGGGACACCCCCGTCTCACGCTCATCCGTGGCTGCGAAAGCTCACACTTCCTTTGATTAAATCACACCCTTTCGGCCTACCCTGCGGAGTTGTCGTTGTGGGAAAAGTGACAGGCACGGGATCCCCGGGGGCTGCACTTTTGAGGAAAAGCAAGCTCATCAATCAAACACACAAACAACAGCGCACATTTCCCCACGCTGGCCTGGGAAGTGCCAAAACCGAAAGCATCAGAAATTAACACTTCATCACACCTTCAGTTCAGAGGAAGTCTGAGACCAAACCTCCAATTGATGTCACCAGCATTTCCAGGCAGCGTTATGATTCATGCGTGTTTGTTCCCTTTGCGCAAAGATCTATCGCAACTCGGAAAGAAACCCAAACAAACCCTGAACTTGTCTATTTAAGGGCACTTTCTGATAAACCATTTCCTGCTCTCTCTTTTTTTGTACCGATTATCCGTTATCCATCGGCTTCTCTTTTTGGCTGCCGATATTCTGGCTTTGCCAATCGGATAGAAAGTCCATACAGAGAGTGGTAAGGACAACCGAGAAGATTTATAGGAAGCTCATTTCCTGTCATTCAGGATACTGCTTATAAGTGCTATGTGCTTAGAGCTCAAAGCATTGTTAGAGATCCCGCACACTCTCTTCACGGTCTGTTTCTGTTGCTCTCCTCTGAGAGGAGGTTTTGAAGAATTTCTAGCAGGACTTCCAGGAATCTGTAAGAGCTTTGTTCCCCATTATGCCAGTAATGGCGAACCTTTTCAACACCTAGTGCGCATGCCCGTTTTCCAGGCTGTTTTCAGACTGGTTTTTGGGCCATTTTTGCTGTTTTCCGGCATTCCAGCACCTGTCAAGACCAGCTGGCCAAAAACCAGAAGAGCTGTTGGCGACGGTGCGCGTGCCCACAGAGAGGGGTCTGCGTGCCACCTCTGCTGCACGCGTGCACCATAGATTCACCATCACGGCCCTATGCCATCCATCTGGTCAACTCGCAAGATTCGTTTTTCTCACCATGTACATATATACATCCGAACTAGACAGTGTTGTTTCTCTGTGTCATATAATATACGTGGGTATGTCCATAATTTTGTATTTATTTATTTATTCCGTCATGTTTATATAGGGAATGTTGGAGGTGGAGACCCTTTGAGAGCTGTACGGAACAAAATTTCATTTTAATGTATGCCGATTAGTGTACATTCAAAGTGACAATCAAAGTTATACTAAATCTTCTAAGTCAATTCGCTAAAAGATCCCAAGCTTGTCAGTTGGAAAGCTGACCGTTGAGATTCGAGACCCGAGCGCTCATTGAATGGGTGAGTTCCCTTCCCTTGCTCCAGCTCCTGCCCACCCAGAAGCTCGAAAGCATGCAAAGGTGAGTAGATAAATAGGTACCACTTCAGTGGAAAAATAACAGCGTTCTGTGCACCTTTGGTGTATAGCCATGCTGGCCACCTGAGCTGACCACGGAAAATGTCTTCGGACAATGATGGCTCCCTCGGCTAAGAAACAACACCGCACCCTAGAATCGGACACAACTGGACAGGGAAACCTTTTATATTCCCACAAAAGAGACCCGTTTGTTGTTGTCTAATCACCCTCTTGTGAGGCCAATTCCTAGCCAATAATCTTGAGTAACTATAGATACTCCTCAATTTACAGCCAATATGGGGACCAGTATTTCCGTTGGTAGCAAAGCAGTTGTTAAAGTGATTTTTACCTCAGGTGTTCAGCGTATCATTGCAATTGTTAAGTGAGTCACACAAATGTTAAGTGAATCTGGATTCCCACACTGACTTTGCTGTTTGGAAGCCATCTTGGAAGGTCACAAAATCATGTGACGCTGCAACTAACTGTTTTGATGTATTTTTTTTTAATAAAGAATTATTTTTCTTTTTCATGTTGGTTTCTTCTGATAGGATTAGGCGGCCCCATGGAGAGATAGGCGACAAAATAAAATTTAATAATACCTTATTCAGGGTATCATAGAGATTTTAATTCTTTTTAAAAAAATTATTCCGTGAACTTGGATCCAGGTAATGAAACACGAGTTTCAGGTGTCACGACAAAGGTAGGATTGTCGTGCGATCCTACAAGTCCCACTGGCTTTTGGTAGCCATCACAGCTCTGATATCACCATTTGTCCGCCATCTTGTCTTGTTTTGACCATCCTTTGGGGAACGTCCGTTCTGCAGGGGGAAACTGACATGCCCTAATCAGTTTCTTGTTGTGACAGCGATCGACGCTGCCTTCCCAGCAACACCTTAACCGCAACCCAAGCAAAAAGAGGATTGCACAAATAGTACGTTGTGTCGCTTGTTGAGATTAACACCCAATCTTGCTTAATCTCCACGGCCAACACCCAGTAATTGGCATTATTAGACCCAGTGGGATATTTCGTGGTTGAGATGTGTGGCAGGTGCCAGGGAGACTCGGGTTCAAATAGACCCTCAACCCTGGAAACTTACTGGGTGACTTTGGCACAAATTGTTCTCTCCCACTCAGGGCTACCTTGCAGGGGTGTTGGGGAGAAAACCAAAGGAGAATCCCCCCTATAAGAAGATGGAGAAAAGGAGGGTTAGAGATCTTGAGAAGATAAAACCCGTCATTTGAGTGCAGGATGAGGAATGTGGCTTATTCCACAAACCGCTAGTTTGGTCTAGCGGTTGAGCTGCTGGCTGAGAAACCAGGAGGCTGTGAATTCTAGTCCCGCCTTAGGCATGAAAGCCACTGGGTGACTTTGGGCCAATCACCAGGAGATGGTGAGTTCTAGTCTCACCACAGGCATAAAAGCCACTGGGTGACTTTGGGCCAATCACCAGGAGATGGTGAGTTCTAGTCTCGCCTTAGGCATGAAAGCCAGTTGGGTGGGCCAATCACCAGGAGATGGTGAGTTCTAGTCCCACCTTCGGCATGAGAACCACTGGGTGACTTTGGGCTAATCACCAGGAGATGGTGAGTTCTAGTCTCGCCTTAGGCATGAAAGCCAGTTGGGTGGGCCAATCACCAGGAGATGGTGAGTTCTAGTCCCACCTTCAGCACGAGAACCACTGGGTGACTTTGGGCTAATCACCAGGAGATGGTGAGTTCTAGTCCCACCTTAGACGTGAAAGTCGGCTATGACTTTGGGCCAATCACCAGGAGACGGTGAGTTCTAGTCCCACCTTAGACGTGAAAGTCGGCTATGACTTTGGGCCAATCACCAGGAGACGGTGAGTTCTAGTCTCGCCACAGGCATGAAATATGGCTAGATAATCTTGAAAAACCAGTCACTCTCTCTCAGCCCAACTCACCTCACAGGGGGTTGTTGTTTCGGAGGAAAAGGAGTATTAGCTGTCCTTACCAACTTTTGTTATTTATAAAAACAGTAAAGACGGATTAAAGAAAAGATTTTAAAAGATTATAATCAATCTTAAAAGACAAACCACAGCTGGGCACATCTGGTCCCCAGAAAGTGTGAGGAGCAATTCAGGAGGTGAACCTCTTGAATTTCCCCAAGCTTTTGATTCTTACTATTTTGTCATTTTATTTATCCATTTATTCATGACATTGATATGCCTCCCACCCTCACTATCAAGCAACCTTCCAGGGCCTCTGAAAAATGGTCTTAAATCCCATTTTTTCCAGAGTTGTTTGAACAGTCGCTAAATGGACTGTTGTAAGTCAAGGACGACCTGTAACGGTTTTACTTGGAGCCATAAAAATCCTGTACTGCTTTACCAGTTTTAATTGCTTTATTCCCAGACATATGGGTAGCGATTGAAATCAAATAATTAAACATAAGCAAAACTAAATACAGGTAATTCCTCAAGTTACGACCACAACCGAGCCCAACATTTTTGTTGCTAAGTGAGACGGTTGTTAAGTGAGTTTTTCCTCACTTTACAACCTTCCTTGCCACTGTTGTTAAGGGAATCACTGCAGTTGTTAAGTTAGTAACACGGTTGTTAAGTGAATCGGGCTTCCCCCCCATCGACTTTGCTTGTCAGAAGGTCGCAAAAGGAGGATCGCGTGACCCCAGGGATCGTCATAAAGGGGAGTCAATTGCCAAGCGTCCGAATTCTGATCATGTGATTGTGGGGGGATGCCGCAGCGGTCACGAGGTGTGAAAAACGGTCGTAACCAAGTCACTTTTTTTTCAGTTCCGTTGTAAGTTCGGACAGTCACTAAATGAACTGTTGTAAAGTCGAGGACTGCCTGTAACATGGTGCCACATGGGATCTTGGACTGCTTTAACCGTTTGGATTGTTTTCTGCCCGGTCATTTGTTTGAGATGGGTGGCTATAAGACGCTGAAAGGCATCGATCGAAAGGCCGGCAGTTCGACGGTTCGAGTCCCTACTGCCACGTAACGGGGTGAGCTCCCGTTCCTTGTCCCAGCTTCTGCCAACCTAGCAGTTCGAAAGCAGGTAAAAAATGCAAGTAGAAAAATAGGGACTACCTTTGGTGGGAAGGTCACAGCGTTCCGTGCGCCTTTGGCATTGAGTCATGCCGGCCACATGACCACGGAGACGTCTTCGGACAGCGCTGGCTCTTCGGCTTTGAAACGGAGAGGAGCACCGCCCCCTAGAGTCAGGAACGACTAGCACCTACGTGCGAGGAGAACCTTCACCTTTAAATAAATGAATAGAGAGAGCAGAATTCACGACGGGGAAGCGGGGGGGTGTCTCCCCCAGCAAGGGAGCCTGGCATTTGAAGTAAGGCAACGGCAGGCACCCAGCAGGGCGATCCGGTGCCAGCCTGCTGGCACAGCGATGGCTCTAAACACCATGCAAAGACTTCCATCCCCTCCTGCAAAACCGCAGCCGAGGGATAATAGGATCTGAGGATTTGCAGCTCGGGCTGTGGGGAAGTCAAGGTCACTTTGCAGCCGGGCAGAGTAAACAGTTTTAAAAAAAATATGGATCCGTTCAGGGACTGGAGGAGAGGGTGGGGACGTGGGCTGCTTGGCTAAATGAGCTTTTTTCCTTTTCTTTTCTTTTTTGCAGAAACGCAATTGGGGTTTTTAAGCCACGGCTTGTAGCCTTCAGGGTTTATTCCCCTTGCAAGCCAGGCTTCTCCAAATGTAGCCCCTTTAAGACAGCACCGGGAAGTCCACACTAAGCGACCGGTCATAAATCGAGGACTATCGGTTCTCCAAAGCCCCGGAAGGCAGGACAAGAAGCAACGGATGGAAACTAAGCAAGGAGAGAAGCAACTTAGAACTAAGGAGAAATTTCCTAACAGTGAGGACAATTCATCAGTGGAACTACTTGCCACCAGAAGTTGTGAATGCTCCAACACTGGGAGTTTTTAAGAAGAGGTTGGATAACCTGGAGTGGTGTAGGGTTTTCTCCCTAAGCAGAGGGTTGGACTAGAAGATCTCCGAGGTCCCTTCCCACTCTGTTATTCTATTCTCCAAAGCACCTGAGGGCAGGACAAGCAGCAATGGGTGGAAACTAATCAAGGAGAGAAGCAACTTAGAATTAAGGAGGAATTTCCTGACAGTCAGAACAATTAATCAGTGGAACTACTTGCCACCTGAAGTTGTGGCTGTTCCAACACGAAGTTTTTAAGGAGAGATTGGACAATCGTTTGTCTGAAATGATATAGGATCTCCTGCTTGAGCAGGGGGTTAGACTAGAAACCTCCGAGGTCCCTTCCCACTCTGTTATTCCGTTATCCTCGGCATCCGCTTCCCGAAAACATTTAAATGATCACGATTGGAAGCAAGGGGTCTAAACATTTACTCCTTTTTCACTTCGATTGATTTTATAGCTGCCCCGTTTAACCAAAAAAGACATGCTCGTTTTACAACGCTTGGAAATAATTGCAAATGTGCCAGCGGAGGAATAAATAAAGCTTTTTTTAAAAAAAAAAAATGTAGGATCCTACATAACTTGGGTTCCTTCCAAAAGATGTCTCTTTCATTTGCATTTTGGCACTCAGGGACGTGTCCTGCTTCCGTTCTAACAAACTTAATCATCAATTTATTTTCTCTGCCATTGGATTTATGGCTTTGACGGCACCTCTTGTTTTGTCAGCTGGCATATTTTATCGCTTTAATATCAGCGGCGACATTTTTAAGATGGTTAGCCGGAGGGATAACTAGGAATAAATGGCCGAGATGCAAATCTGGAAAGAAACAAACCAATTTGCAAAGGTTGATGGTATCCTTGACTTGCAAACATTCACTTAGGGACCGTCGGCGCTGAAAAAAGGGACTTATGACCGTTTTCCACACTTAACGACCGTCGTAGCAGGGGAGCGGCGCGGTGGTCTAGAGGTGGAGCTCTCGGCTCACCATCAGGAGGCTGAGTTCGATCTTAGGTAGAGGCAAATATTTCTCTCTCTGGGCACAATGAGAATATCTCTGCTGAACAAAACTCCGTACTGGTGACAGGAAAGGCATCCGGCCATTAAAACAACTCTGCAACTCCATTCCGTTGCGCAGACTCCAGCCCGCGAGGGATTATGGAGTCGTTAATGAAGATGATGATGACAATCGTGGTAGCATCTCCATGGTCACGTGATCAAAATTCAGACGCTTGCAAACTGATTCATATTTATGACGGTTGCAGTGTCCCAGGGTCGTGTGATCCCTTTCTGAAAAGCAAAATCAATGGGGGGAAAAAGCCAGATTCACTTAACGACCGTTTTACTAACTTAACAATTGCAGTGATTCGCTTAACACTTTCTGTGGCAAGAACGGTCGTAAAAACGGGGCCAAATTCCTTTAAGCAATGTTTCCCTTAGCAACCAAAATTTGGGGCTCAATTGTGGTCGTAAATCGAGGATTACCTGTATTAATATTGGCGCTTAGCCATTCATTAAGTCTTAAATCTCAATTAGTAGTATTATTAACTACTAGTAGCCAATAATTAATTATTAGCTTATTTATTTATTTATTAGTTATTAATAAATAATTAATAACTATTAGTAGCATTAAGTTAGTGAAGTCAAGTTTTTTTTAAAAAAATTTCTTTCCAGCTTTGATCTGCACCTCTCTTCCCCCTTACTTTCTCCTTCCTCCGTTTTTTTGCTGTTCCATGGTGTCGTTTATCTTTTTCACTTCCTCTTTAATCCTTTTTAACGCCAGGATCCATAAATTCAGCCCAATGTATTTATGACAATTTTACTGTCGTGGGATCAGCATTTCTGATCTTCCCAACTGGCTTCCGACAAGCAAAGTCAACGGGGGGGGGGGAGGGGGCAGAGGGGGAAGCCAGATTTGCTTAATGACCACATGAATCGCTTAACTTCTGCAATGACTCGCTGAACAACGGTAGTGAAAAGGCTGTAAAATGAGGCACCGCTTACTTAACTGCCATGCTTACCAACACAATTTTCGGGCTCCCTTTTGGTCGTAAGGCCAGGCCTGTGTCTCAGAGTCACTTGATAAGTCAAATGATAGTCCAATTTATTAAAATAAATTTATTAAATTTAAATTAATAAATAAAAATAAAGAAGAGGGGATCAGGGCTATCCTCCAAAGCACCAAAGAAGGCAGGACAAGAAGCAACGGGCGGAAATTAACCAAGGAGAGAAGCAACCTAGAACTAAGGAGAAACTTCCTGACAATGAGGACAATTAACCAATGGAACAGCTTGCCACCAGAAGTTGTGGGTGCTTCATCACTGGAGGTGACTGGACAGCCATGTTTCTTGCTTGAGCAAGGGGTTGGACTAGATGACCTCTAAAGAATTAAATGGAATTAAAATTAGATACGCAAGTTGCGATCAAGTTAACTGTGGGGTACTGGAAACGGTAATGCAATTTGCCAAGTATTTTTTGGGGAGTGGGGGCTAAGTTGCTAAGCAACCGGTCGTTAAACAAGGAGTACCCATGTTAAGTACCCATGTTAACAGGAGTTAAGTACCCATGTTAACAGGAGCCTTGCTAGCACAGTGGACTAAAGCACTGTGATTAACTGTTATTAACATCTGCTGCTTGCAATTACTGCAAGTTCAAATCTCCCCAGGCTCAAGGTTGACTCAGCCTTCCATCCTTTCTAAGGTAGGTGAAATGAGGACCCAGATTGTGGGGGCAAAAAGCTGACTTTGTATAAAATATGCAAAAAGTATGAAGGCTATTGCTTAACGCATTGTAAGCCGCCCTGAGTCTCCGGAGAAGGGCGGCATATAAATCAAATTAAAAAAAAAAAAAAACTAAGGGTGGCAAAAAATCCACCAGTCCAGTAGCCACTTTCCCAACTAACCCATTTTATTAAAAACCAAAATCTCCCATGAGCTGCAGATCCCATCATCAGGCGCCTAGACGCACGATGTCTGCACCCAGCAGAGTTGCAACTACAACTCCCAGAATCCCCCAAAGTGTTTTTTTTGCTGAGAATTCTGGGAGTTTTGTTCCCCCAGGCAGAAAAAAAATAAAGAGCCAGCTCCAAAGCAGCGGCACCCAAATCTGAGTAGAAATAGGAGGACTTTCATCCTCGGAGTTAATTTGTTCACCCTGCTAGCGAACAAGATAAGAAGAGAAGGAATGTGAAAGCAAACATTTTTTTTTTCCGATCAAAGAGGCCCGTTCTCAGGAATTCAAAAACAGAAGCAAATTGTTTTAAGCTTTGCATTCCAGGTTTAATGATTAGCAAACTTTTATCTATTAACGCTTAGCAATGGGGGAGGATTCCCAGACTGCGGTATTTGGACAGATCTGGAAAGCCAAGTTGCTAGTCCCTCTTGATTACAGAAAGGAGGGTTGAGAGCAGCAAGCCAAAAGAAAAAAGAAAAAAGAGAGAGAGAGAGAGAGAGAAGAGCCAAGAGAGAGTCTTTAAAAAAGGACAATAAACACTATTGCATATTGCAACATATAATAGAGAATTGCAATGTTTAATTGTGAATGTTTTAACAGCGGCTAGAATTGTATTTGCCAAAAACTGGAAAGGAGAGAAGGATACCTTCTGATGAAGAAATTATTAAGAAAATTATTCAGATGGACTGTGCTGAAATGAGGAAATTGACATTTGAAATAAGAGAACAGGAAGATAAACGATATTTTTTGATATGGGATTTATTTTATCAATGGCTAGATAATAAAATATGGAGATAAAATATGAAATACGAAGTGGAAGTTGAGATAAGCTGGCACTGAACACAAAAAGGATGTTAACCGATCGATACACTGTCTGTAATTGCTTGGAATGATGATGGTTTTATATTTTATGTTTTGTTTTAAAATTAAAAAAAATGTTTTTGATAAAAAAATAAACACAATTATGGATACAGTACGTTCTGACTTACGACCACAACTGACTTACGACCATTTCTGTGTGGCTCAGTGAGACCTTCGTTAAGGGAGTTTTGCCCCATTTTGCAACCAGCGTTGTTAAATGAATCACCGCAGCTGATAAGTTAGCAAACCCGGTTGTTAAATGAATCTGGCTTTCCCCCTTGACTTTGCTCGTCCGAAGGTCACAAAAGGGGGACCCAGAAACCGTCATAAGTACACGCCAGTTTCCAAGTGCCCCCATTTTGATCACATGACCACAGAGATGCCGCAACATTCACAAATGTGAAAATAGTTGTGTCGCCTTTTTTTTCCAGTAACTTCAAACGGTCACTAAATGAAGCGTTGTAAGTCGAGGTGTCCCTGTATTACAAATGTCACCGAACCAGCGTGATCCTATCACACTCCTACATTTTTGATGTCGTCCTTCTCTTCGATGCAGCCTAGGATTGTGTTGGCTTTTTGGTGTGTGACTTGAAGCTTAGAGCAACTTTCCCAGGAGTAAGGACTCCGACTGACCATCTTAAAAACTGGGTTTTTAAATCACGGGGAACATTGTGGTTTGTGGTGAACGTTCCTTCCTCCGAATGTATAATTTAATTCTGCAATTATAAAGAAGAATTCAAACTGTTTTCGGCCAACAAACATCCATTTTCCCGCCAACCCCAGCTATTAAATTTGCCCGGGCCTTTTTTTGCAATTGCAAGGAAACTCGGAGCAATTAAATCTAAAAAGCGCATTCCTGCCAGACGGAGCCACTCAAGGTCATGGCTGGTCTTGAACCTCTTTCTACGTCCTTCCGGCCATGGAAGAGTTATTCCAGCATCTCCAGTCAATTTTTAATGACGGGCAGGTGAGCAGGTCAATTTTCATCCCGCTCCCCTTTGGGATAAAAGTGCAAAACAAACCTACTTGGAGGTGGTTAGCCTGACAGCCCAACCAACCGTCACCAATCCATCAAGGACGAACTGAATCGAAAGAAAGAAAACGGGGGGGGGGGGGAAAGTGAAGGGGGAAAAAAAAAAGTAATAGAGGTAGCCCACAATTTACAACACCTTGTTTAGGGAAATGCCAAGGGAAGGGGGAGAAAGGAAATGGAGAAAGGGAAGGGAGGAGGAGGAGAAGAAGAAGAAGAAGGAGGAGGAAGGAGGAGGAGAAGGAGAAGGAGGAGGAGAAGGAGGAGGAGAAGGAGAAGGAGAAGGAGAAGGAGAAGGAGAAGGAGAAGGGAGAAGGAGGAGGAGAAGGAGAAGGGAGAAGAAGGAGAAGGAGAAGGAGAAGAAGGAGAAGAAAGAGAAGGAGAAGAAGGAGAAGAAGAAGGAGGAGGGAGGAGGAGGAGGAGGAGAAGGAGAAGGAGAAGGGAGAAGAAGGAGAAGGAGAAGGAGAAGAAGGAGAAGAAAGAGAAGGAGAAGAAGGAGGAGGAGGAGGAAGGAGGAGGAGGAGAAGGAGAAGGAGAAGGAGAAGGAGAAGGAGAAGGAGAAGGAGAAGGGAGGAGGAGGAGGAGAAGGAGAAGGGAGAAGGAGGAGGAGAAGAAGAAGGAGCAGGAGGAGGAGAAGGAGAAGAAGGAGAAGGAGAAGGAGAAGGGAGAAGAAGGAGAAGGAGAAGGAGAAGAAAGAGAAGGAGAAGAAGGAGAAGAAGGAGAAGAAGAGTTAGAGTTGGAAGGGACCTTGAAGGTCATCTACTCCAACCCCCTGCTCACCCAGGAGACCTATACTAGGGATTCGAACTTCCGAACTGCCGACCTTTCTGATTGACAAGCTCTGTGTCTTAGCCACTGAGCCACCAGGGGAAGTGAAGAATGAAAAAGGGAAGGTAGAGGGAAAGGGAGAGGAAAGGAGAGGAAAGGAGGGAGGAAGGAAGGAAGGAAGGGGAAGGGAAGGGAAAGGAAAGGGGGGAGGGAGGAGGAAGGGAAGGAAGGAAGGGAAGAAGGAAAGGAAAGGTGGCAGGAAGGGGGGAAGGGGAAGGAAAGGAAAGGAAAGGAAAGGAAAGGAAAGGAAAGGAAAGAGAGTGAGAGTAAATGAAAGGAAGGGAGGGCGGGGAAAGGAAAGAAGGAGAGGAAAGGAGAGGAAAGGAAAGGAAGGGAAGGGAAGGGAGGGAGGAGGAAGGGAGGGAAGGAAGGAAGGATAGGAAAGGTGGAAGGAAGGGAAGGAAAGGAAAGGGAGTGAGAGCAAATGAAAGGAAGGGAGGGAGGGAAAAGGAAAGAAGGAGAGGAGAGGAAAGGAAAGGAAAGGAAAGGAAAGGAAAGGAAAGGAAAGGAAAGGAAAGGAAAGGAAAGGAAAGGAAAGAAGCAAGTGAGAGTATATGAAAGGAAGGGAGGGCGGGGAAAGGAAAGAAGGAGAGGAAAGGAAAGGAAGGGAAGGGAAGGGAGGGAGGAGGAAGGGAGGGAAGGAAGGAAGGATAGGAAAGGTGGAAGGAAGGGAAGGAAAGGAAAGGGAGTGAGAGCAAATGAAAGGAAGGGAGGGAGGGGAAAGGAAAGAAGGAGAGGAGAGGAGAGGAGAGGAAAGGAAAGGAAAGGAAAGGAAAGGAAAGGAAAGGAAAGGAAAGGAAAGGAAAGGAAAGAAGGGAGGGAGAGTATATGAAAGGAAGGGAGGGAGGAGGAAGGGAGGAAAGGAAAAGGAGGGGGAAAGAAGAGATCCAGGAGCAAATGCTTATTCATTCATGTGAAAGGAACATTGTGCGTTTGAGTCCTGTGGCTCTTTTGCAACTGTCAGGAGCCGAGCACACAACACACAACACACACCACGCAGGGCCTGTGCGACAACAAGGGCTTTGTCGCCCCCAAACAACATCTGACCTCCCGGAGACAGGAAGGCCGGTCAAGCGGAAGGCCAGGGCAGTCACGCCTAGTGGGGAGAGGAAGCCGCTCTCCTTAAGGAGCTGAACTGGATCTTCCCAACACCTCTGCCTTTTCAAGGCCCCTCCGTGCCCCCCACCCGCCCCCCAAATCCACAAAACTGTTGTGTCTGTCATCTCGGTTGTTGTCCAGGATCTCCGCAACACAAGCCTGCGCCCGCGGACTGCAGGCGTAGACGGTGTGTTTCTTGCAGATGCCTTCGTCGCCAAAGTACGTAGGTAGCATCGTTGCTGCTAGCGCTGGGACACGGATGCTGTTACCTGGTTTGGTAATGAAACGTCTGCAAAACAAAATCACCAAGCTCAGAGAGCACCAAGGACCCCACAGTTCTTTTCCTCCTCCTCCTCCTCCTCTCCTCCTCCTCCTCCTCCTCCTCCTCTCTGCAAATCCCGCTCCCTTCTAGCACTGATTAAGTTACCTAGCTGGGTCATGAAATGTCTGCAAGAAAAACCACAAAGCTCAGAGCATCAAGCAGCCCCGGTCCTCCTCTTCTTTCTTTTTCTTCCCTTCTTCTTTTTCTTTTTCTTCTTCTTCTTCTCCTCCTCCTCTTCCTTCTTTTTCTTCCTTTCTTCTTCTTCTTCTCCTCCTCCCCCTCCTCTTCCTTCTTTTTCTTCCTTTCTTCTTCTTCTTCTTCTCCTCCTCCTCTTCTTCCTTCTTTTTCTTCCTTTCTTCTTCTTCTTCTTCTCCTCCTCTTCTTTCTTTTTCTTCCTTTCTTCTTCTTCTTTTCCTCCTCCCCCTCCTCTTCCTTCTTTTTCTTCCTTTCTTCTTCTTCTTTTCCTCCTCCCCTCCTCTTCCTTCTTTTTCTTCCTTTCTTCTTCTTCTTCTCCTCCTCCTCTTCCTTCTTTTTCTTCCTTTCTCCTTCTTCCTCTCATCCTCCTCCTCCTTCTTCTTTTTCTTCCTTTCTCCTTCTTCCTCTCCTCCTCCTCCTCCTTCCTTTTCTCCTTCTCCTTCTTCTTCTCCTCTTCCTCCTCCTCCTTCTCCTCCTCCTCCTCTTCCTTCTTTTTCTTCCTTTTTTCTTCTTTTTCTACTTCTTCTTCTTCTCCTCCTCCTCCTCTTCCTTCTTTTTCTTCCTTCCTTTCTTCTTCTTTTTCTCCTTCTCCTTCTTCTTCTCCTCCTCCTCCTCCTCTTCCTTCTTTTTCTTCCTTTCTTCCTTCTTTTTCTACTTCTCCTCCTCTTCCTTCTTTTTCTTCCTTTCTTCTTCTTCTTCTTCTCCTCCTCCTCTTCCTTCTTTTTCTTCCTTTCTTCTTCTTCTTTTCCTCCTCCCCCTCCTCTTCCTTCTTTTTCTTCCTTTCTTCTTCTTTTCCTCCTCCCCCTCCTCTTCCTTCTTTTTCTTCCTTTCTTCTTCTTCTTCTCCTCCTCCTCTTCCTTCTTTTTCTTCCTTTCTCCTTCTTCCTCTCCTCCTCCTCCTCCTCCTTCTTTTTCTTCCTTTCTCCTTCTTCCTCTCCACCTCCTCCTCCTTCTTTTTCTCCTTCTCCTTCTTCTTCTCCTCTTCCTCCTCCTCCTCCTCCTCTTCTTCCTTCTTTTTCTTCCTTTCTTCTTCTTTTTCTACTTCTTCTTCTTCTCCTCCTCCTCCTCCTCCTCTTCCTTCTATTTCTTCCTTCCTTTCTTCTTCTTTTTCTACTTCTCCTTCTTCTTCTCCTCCTCCTCCTCCTCTTCCTTCTTTTTCTTCCTTTCTTCTTCTTCTTTTTCTACTTCTCCTCCTCTTCCTTCTTTTTCTTCCTTTCTTCTTCTTCTTCTTCTCCTTCTTCTTCTCCTCTTCCTCCTCCTCCTCTTCCTTTTTCTTCTTCTTCTCCTCCTCCTCTTCCATTTTCTTCTTCTTCCTTTCTTCTCTTTCTCCTTCTCCTTCTCCTCCTCCCCATGCAAACTCCACTCCTTTCTAGCACTGATGATGTTACCTAGTTTGATCACTTAACATCTGCAGGAAAACAACCAAACTCAGAGGGCACCAAGGACCCCACAGTCTTCTTCCTCCTCCTCCTCCTCCTCCCCCTCTTCCTCCACACACCCCACTCCCTTCTAGCCCTGATGCTGTTCCCTAGCAGGGTCATGAAACGTTTGCAAGAAAGGCATCTAGTTCAGAGAGGACCAAAGGACCCCACAGCTCAACCCTGAGCTGCAAATATTACCTCCCATTGTTAATTTGCGAGTCGGAAAAGGTGCCGCGAGATCCCTCCTGATTTTTTAAGCCTTTGGAAGAGATCCGGTCGCTTAAAACAGCCGTGCATCTATCTATCATCTGTTCAGCTTGAGCGACGCTTCAGTCCACAGGCAAGTAGCAACCTCCTGTACGGTAAATAATTTTAAAACCCACAAGAGAATTCACAGAATTGATATACCAGCCGCATTCAGCTTTTACGCCTTCAGGACATCACTTCAAATTCAGATTTTGGGCTCAGGGCGCCAAAGAAGCTTCCCTGGATGCAGTTCTTCGTTTGAATGCAGATTTCAGGTTTATCTAAGGCAGTGTTTCTCAACCTTGGAAGCTTGAAGATGGGTGGACTTCAACTCCCAGAATCCCCCAGCCAGCTTCCAAGGTTGAGAAACACTGCTCCAAGGGTAGCCAAGCAGGATGTGCGAAGGCAACTTCCAGCCCAGCAAAAATATGCAAATCAAGACGGGTTTTTTTAGGAATTTCCATCCAGTTAAATCTTTTTTTTTTTTTTTTTAGTTTGCAATCACTTTTTACTTGCTCAAAAAGACATTAGACACATAGGATCTTAGCTAAATATGATTGCAACGCAGGCCGTCCTGGATTTGCGACCATTCATTGAGCAACGGAAGCTAAAATCGCACAGGGAAAAGGGACTGACGACTGATCCTCGCGCTTATGACGGCTGCACGGTCCCCCCCCAGTCAAAATTCGGGTGATTGATAAGTGGCATGTCTTTACAACGCTTCCGGCTCCCCAGTAATCCCCTTCCTAACTGGCTTTTGACAAGCAGATACAGATACAGATTAACAGAGTTGGAAGGGACCTTGTAGGTCATTTAGTCCAACCCCAAACTCAATGGGAAGCTGATTCACTTAACGACCATGTGATTCACTTAACAATGACAGGGGTTCGCTTAACAACCATGTGATTTGTTTAACGACCATGTGATTCATTTAATAACCATGCGATTCGCTTAACAACCATGTGATTCGCTTAACAACCATGTAATTATGCACGCCCCTTAAAGACCAGAAAGAGAGAGAGAGAGAGAAAAAGAAAGAAAGAAGGAAGGAAGGAAGGAAGAAAAGCAAGAAAGCAAGAAAGCTTTTTATTTTAGCAGCCCATTCTGGAAAGAGGAATTTTGGAAGGGGAGGGAGAGAGAGGAAGGAAGGAAGGAAGGAAGGAAGGAAGGAAGGAAGGAAGGAAGGAAGGAAGGAAGAAAGAAAGAAAGAGGGAGGGAGGGAGGGAAGGAAAGAAAGAAGGAAAGAAAGAAAGAAAGAAGAAGAAGAAAAAGAAAGAAAGAAAGAAAGAAAGAAAGAAAGAAAGAAAGAAAGAAAGAAAGAAAGAAAGAAAGAAAGAAAGCTTTTTATCTTAGCAGTACATTCTGGAGAGAGGAATTTTGGAAGGGGAGGGAGAGAGAGGAGGGAAGAAAGAAAGAAAGAAAGAAAGAAAGAAAGAAAGAAAGAAAGAAAGAAAGAAAGAAAGCTTTTTATTTTAGCAGCGCATTCTGGAGAGAGGAATTTTAGAAGGGGAGGGAGAGAGAGGAAGGAAGGAAGGAAGGAAGGAAGAAAAAAGAAAGAAAGAAAGAAAGAAAGAAAGAAAGAAAGAAAGAAAGAAAGAAAGAAAGAAGAAAGCTTTTTATCTTAGCAGCGCATTCTGGAGAGAGGAATCTTGGAAAAGGAGGGAGAGAGAGGAAGAAAGGAAGGAAGAAAGGAGGGAAGGAAGAAAGAAAGAAAGAAAACAAGGGGAAAAAAGGTGATTTAAAGGGATTTAAAGGCAGCTTCACCTGGGATTAAATCAGGTGGCAAACAGGATGTGGGGAGGGAGAATGAACAGCCCTGAAAAAGCCTCTTTAATTCCTGCCAGGCATGTCATTTCCTCCCTCCCTCTGGCTGCTCCAAGTCCTGCCGTCAAGGCAGAATTATAATTCATTTAATGAGCAGAAATATGTCTCCGTGGATGGGTGGTGACGGCACAGCCACACCGAACACCGAGGAGGAAAACCTGCCAGGATGGATGTATCATCTTTGGCAGGAGGGCAGCAGGTGCGAGCGGGGGCAAGGGGCATGACTTAACACAATACAGTCCGGTTCTCGACTTACAACCATTCGTTTAGTGACCGTTCGAAGGCACAACACCACCGAAAAAAGGAAGTTTTTCACACTTACGACCTTTGTAGCATCCTCAGGCTCACCCGGTCGAAATTCAGAGGCTGGGCAGCTGGTTCCTACTTACGACCGTTGCTTTGTCACGTAATTCCCCTTTCGGCAAGCAAAGTCAACGGGGAAGCCGGATTCGCTTAACAACCGTGTGACCGACTCATCCACTGCACCGATTCGCTTAACGACTGTGGCGAGAAAGATCGCGAAACGGGCCAAAACTCAAGTTAAGAAATGTCTCACTTGACCGCCAGAAATGTTGGGGCTCCATTGTGGTCGTAAATCGAGGACTACCTTCACTTAGAACAGAGGTCTTCAAACTTGGTAGCTTGAAGACTTGTGGATTTCAACTCCCAGAATTCTCCAGCCAGTCCACAAGTCTTCAAGCTACGCTGGCTGGAGAATTCTGGGAGTTGAAGTCCACAAGTCTTCAAGCTACGCTGGCTGGAGAATTCTGGGAGTTGAAGTCCACTAGTCTTAAAGCTCTGCTGGCTGGAGAATTCTGGGAGTTGAAGTCCACTAGTCTTAAAGCTCTGCTGGCTGGAGAATTCTGGGAGTTGAAGTCCACAAGTCTTAAAGCTTTGCTGGCTGGAGAATTCTGGGAGTTGAAGTCCACAAGTCTTCAAGCTACGCTGGCTGGAGAATTCTGGGAGTTGAAGTCCACAAGTCTTCAAGCTACGCTGGCTGGAGAACTCTGGGAGTTGAAGTCCACAAGTCTTCAAGCTACGCTGGCTGGAGAATTCTGGGAGTTGAAGTCCACAAGTCTTAAAGCTCTGCTGGCTGGAGAATTCTGGGAGTTGAAGTCCACAAGTCTTCAAGCTCTGCTGGTTGGAGAATTCTGGGAGTTGAAGTCCACAAGGCTTAAAGCTTTGCTGACTGGAGAATTCTGGGAGTCGAAGTCCACAAGTCTTCAAGCTACGCTGGCTGGAGAATTCTGGGAGTCACAAAAGGGGATCACCTGACCCACCACACTGCGACTGTCATAAAGAGGAGCCAATTGCCAAGCATCCAAACTTTGCTCACGTGACCACAGGAATCCCGCAACGGTCGTTAAGTGTGAAAACCGATCATAAATCACTTTTCTCGGTGCCCTTGTAATTTGGGACGGTCACTAAAGGTATGTTCGTAAGTCGAGGACCAGCTATATGGAAGAACGACCTGTTTATATTTTCCAAATTATTTGTTGAACTTCCTAGTCTCCATTCCCAAATTGCAAACAATTTGCTGTAAAATGGATTAAATGACTTTCCAGGGTCCCTTTTCGAACTCTGTTTAATCTGTTTAAATTCTCAAATTTAAAGAGATTTATTTTTCTCTGTCCTATGCCCATCTCGGTTGTTGCTTGAGAAAGATGCAGGATGGATAAAGCAACTCCCTGAGCAGGGGGTTGGACTAGAAGACCTCCAAGGTCCCTTCCAACTCTTGTTTATATTTATATTTATATTTATATTTATATTTATATTTATATTTATATTTATATTTATATTTATATTTATATTTATATTTATATTTATATAATATTTATTCATTCATTCATTCATTCATTTATTTTATTTTTTATTTTATTTTATTTTATTTTATTATTTTATTTATTAAATAAATAAATATTATTTATTTATATATATTCTAAGAATGGAGAAACATCCTCTTTCAACCTGTCCTCGATCGCCACCTGCTGGTAGATGCGGGTATATGCTTTTAGATCAGCGATCTCAGCGACTTTAAGCCAGGTGGACTTCAACTCCCAGAATTCCCCAGCCAGCAATGCTGGCTGGGGAATTCTGGGAGTTAGAGTCCAGCCACGTTACCATGGCTAAACCTGAGAGCAGTTTAGAGAATAAACCCCGTTGCCTTGTTCTCCACCATTTCTGATTGAAAGTTTTATTTTATGATTGACAAGCCAGATGTTCAGGCTGGATTTGGCATTTTTGCCCACCTGTCCAATTCCTTCCCAAAGATCCAGGATAGCCAGATGTAGATGTTTGACGGTGTTCGAAGTATCATTACAGGATGTAAATTGTTCCAATCCTGTTGTAGTCCGTCAGCGGCCTGTGCAGCTAGTAGCTGATTCAGACAGCGAGGAGGCTGGTGTGGTGCTGCGTCAGCAGCCTGTGCAGCTGGCACTCGAGTCAGACAGTGAGGAGGCTGGAGAAGATGTGGTGCCAGAGGCGGGGATTCAGAACCTCCAGAAGCTCCCTTAAGTGAAGAGGATGAAGAGGAGGAGCCTCTTCTCGATGCACGGGTGCGCAGAGCTGCCAAAAGGCAGGAGTGGCTCCTCAGGAGGAGGTCTCCTCGAGAGTAAGGCTCGGGGCTAATTGGCCACTCCCTTAGCCTATTTAAGGAGGAACGCCGACTGAAGCAATTTGCAGGGAACAACTTCGTTCACATACCTTCGTGTCTTGTCTTGCTTATCTTATCTTATCAGCTTCCTGCAAATTGCTTCTGGTCATTCTGCCAACCATAGTAAGTTTTCAGTTATTCTTCTTTGAATTCTTGGCGGCTGTTAATGCAATTAATTAACAGCCGTTGTTTCAAAAGACTGGTTTATTTAGTAAACTAAGGTTTGAACGGACTTTGTGTGTGCTGCGTTCTTTGGGGCCCGTAGCTGGGGCAGAACGAAGCCAAGCTGCCTTTTGCAATTGACTCATGGGGATTTTGGTCAATGCCGATGGTGTTCAAGGGATGCTACAGATATTTCGGGGTTGCACCCGAGGAGCCCATCCCTATTGATGCCACTTTCACTTTCTTTTGCCACAGTTGTTCGATTTCTAGTTGCGAGTCTTTGTGCGTTGTGATTTTTGTCGAGCTCTTCCTTCTTCTCTTCCGCGGTCTCCAGGTCCTGCCGCGTCCACTAATTTTTGTGTATTTCTTATCGACAATTGTTACGTCTGGGGTGTTATGTGGCAAGTCCTTCTCTGTTCAATACAGGTAGTCCTCCACTTACAACAGTTCATTTAGTGACCATTCCAAGTTACAACAATGAAAAAAGGGACTTAGGACTTAGTTTTTCACACTTATGACCGTTACTGCGTCCCCGTGGTCACGGGATCAAAATTCAGACGCTTGGCAAGTGTCTCGTATTTATGACAGTCGCCGTGTCCCAGGGGTGTGTGTCACGTGCTCCCCTTTTGCGACTTTTGGACAAGCAAATTCAAAGGGGAAGGCTAGATTCACTTAACAACGGTGTGACTCGCTTAACAACTGCGGCAAGAAAGGTCGTAAAATGGGGCTAACCAACGCCTCGCTTAGCAACAGAAACGTTGGGCTCCACTGTGGTCGTAAGTCGAGGACTACTTGTAATTCTCCCTTGTTGCCTGTCCTCCGAATCTGCTATGCAGAGGTAGACTACTCCTGTAACTGGCAGTTCAGCCTGGCCAGAAACACTTTTTGCAATTTAAAATGCTTCCTGGCTCCTGCGCTGCAGGCAGGTTAACATTGTTGGTTGGGAAAGGCTATTTTTAAGATCTGCCAAAATATTGTTTAATTTGCATTTTTTCACTACGGTTTCCACCATGGTGACTGTGCCTCAACTGCCCACTAGGGGGAGCTATGCCTGCTACTTAAAAATAGAATTTTGGACGCATAAAAAGTTTCTTCCATCACATTGGAAAAGGCTGTTTCTTGCATTAGTGTAGTGTTTCTCAACCTTGGAAGCTTGAAGATGGGTGGACTTCAACTCCCAGAATCCCCCAGCCAGCGCTGCTGGCTGGGGGATTCTGGGAGTTGAAGTCCACCCATCTTCAAGCTTCCAAGGTTGAGAAACACTGCATTAGTGGCTTCTACACCTGTGTTGTGGCTCCATTGCCTGAGCCTGGGCTATCGACAGATGCAGACTCTGAGAGTGAGGGAGAGGAGTTGGCAAGGCCTCCCTCTCCAGGACCCTCCTCTCTGGCAATGCCTCCAGAGGACACCGAAGGCCAAGCACGTCCCCGCAGCCACAGGTGGACAGCGACGAAGGAGATAAGTGCTGGCTGGACCCTTGCCAGAGGCGCAGGGAGAAGCGTGCGCAGCAGAGGGGAAGGCGTGCCAGAAATTAGCTGAATCACTGGATCACACCCCACAGGGTATAAATGTGGGTGTGGTGGCCGGTTCAGTTTGTGACGAGCAAAAACTGGAAATAATCCCTGATCTCTGCGTTACTGGATTTAGCCTGCTTTATCGGACTGCATTTGGATTAATCCTTGTATTGTTGACACTCTGCCTGTTTGATCGGAATGCTGGCAGTCTAATCTTTGTTTTGTGTGAGTAAAGTCTGAATTGGCAGCTAGCCACTGGGTTGCTGCCAGCTTTATCTTCAAAGAGTTTTGTCGTGTGGCTTATTAACTCCGGGCCGTCTGTGGGGGTGCATGTGTGGTACGGGGACAGAACAACCTAGGCTTCTTATGCATCCAAACTTTTAACTTAAGATTTTCATATATTAGCTTTTTCTAGATTTGTTAAGTAAGAACAGAAGTTTCGGACTAGTTGGGAAGTTTTGCTAATAATAAAGAGACTGGACAGCCTTGTAGGTAAAATGGTATAGGCCTAGGGTTTCCTGGTTGAGCAGGGGGTTGGACTAAAAGACCTCCAAGGTCCCTTCCAATTCTGTTATTCTGTTCTCCAAAGCCCCGGAAGGCAGGACAAGAAGCAACGGGTGGAAACCAATCAAAGGAGAGAAGCAACCTGGAACGAAGGAGAAATTTCCTGACTGTGAGAAAAATTAACCAGTGGAACAGCTCGCCACTAGAAGTTGTGGGAGCTCCAACATTGGAGGTTTTTAAGAAGGGATTGGACAGCCGTTTGTCTGGAATTGTATAGGGTTTCCTGGTTGAGCAGGGGGCTGGACTAGAAGACCTCGGAGGTCCCTTCCAACTCTCTTTTGTTCCTATCAAGTGGTTGGTTTGGTTGAATTCAGTGGGGGGGGTTTTATTGAGATTTTATTTTTGTAAGCCACTTAAGAGTCCACCCCAATGATGCCCTTGATGTGATGTCCCGGTGCCTGGAGGTCGTGCGGATCTGGATGGGGAGGAACAGACTCAGACACAACCCCTCCAAGACTGAGTGGCTGTAGTTTCCGGCGTCCCGATATAGCCAGCTTACACCATCGCTGACTATTGGGGATGAGATCTTACCCCCCTCAGAGAGGGCTCGCAACTTGGGCGTCCTCCTGGACTCACGGCTGTCTTTGGATGATCATATGATGGACGTGGCCAGGGGTGCCTTTTATCAGGTTCGCCTGATTTCCCAGTTGCGCCCCTTTCTGGATCGGGACGCCTTGCGCACAGTCACTCACGCCCTCGTCACCTCCCGCCTGGACTGTTGTAATGCTCTCTACATGGGGCTCCCCTTGAGGAGCACCCGGAGGCTCCAACTGGTCCAGAATGCGGCCGCGTGAGTGATAATGGGGGCGACCCGTCGCTCCCATGTAACACCTCTCTTGCGCGAGCTGCACTGGCTCCCGCTGGTCTTCCGGGTGTGCTTCAAGGTGTTGGTTACCACCTTTAAAGCGCTCCATGGCTTAGGATCTGGTTATCTACAGGACCGCATTCTGCCACCGATTGCCTCCCACTAATCGGTACGCTCCCACAGATAGGGCCTCCTCAGGGTGCCATCAGCCAAACAATGTAGACTGGTGACCCCCAGGGGGAGAGCCTTCTCTGTGGGGGCCCCGGCCCTATGGAATGAACTGCCCCCCGGACATACAAAGGATCCCCGACCTCCGCGCCTTCCGTCGTGTAGTGAAGACCCTGTTATTCCAGCAAGCTGCTCTGATGGGATAAATGGTTTTAATTTGGTTTTAATGGGGTTTTAAAAATTGGTTTTCAAATGAGAGTTTTAAATTCGGCCTATGATTTAATTATTTTAATCTGCTTTTAAATTCTATTTTTGTACATCATTTTTATTATGGCTGTTCACCGCCCTGAGTCCTTCGGGAGAAGGGTGGTATATAAATAAAATTAAATAAATAAATAAATAAATAAATAAATAAGAGTCACCACAAGTGAGTTGGGCGGCCATATCAATGTTCTTAATAAATAAACTCAAGTAAACTCAAACGAATCAATATTTTTCTTATTTATACTGTATTTCCTCTTCCTCTTCTTGTGCCATATCTGTCATTGGACATTGGCGATCATGTTGGCAATCCTATTTGGGCATTTCCGCTTCGGCATTTTTATTTTTCTGCAGCTACTAAAATAATTTTTTTTTTTTTTTTTTTTTTAAAAAGAAAGCCAGAGCACAAGGGGAAAAAAACATTTGGAATTTTCTAGTCTATCTTTCCCTTCTGAGGCTCAGTGCAAGTTTTAATCCTAATTTAGAAAGAGCTGAATCAAAACCCAGATTGGCAACCTTCCCAGCTTTCAAACGGCAAATCAGAAAGGGGTAGAGGCAAATCTCAGGGAGGGGTCCTTAACAGCTGGCTAGGATGGGGAACATCTGGGTTTTCTTCTGGCAAGGAGTCATTCTGAAACTTTTTTGTAGAGTTGCATCATACCAATTTCTTGAATGTTCTGGAAATCTCTATGTCTTGTTTGGGAGATGCCGGAAAAGTAAATTACACACTTATACACAAACACAGACACAGAAAGAGAGAAGGGGAGAGAGAGGAAGAGAGATAGAGATAGAGAAAGATAGGAGATAGGATTGAGAGAGGGAGAAGGAGAGAGAGAGAGAAAGGAGAGAGGGAGAAGGAAAGAGAGAGAAAGAGAGAGGGAGAAGGAGAGAGAAAGAGAGAGGGAGGAAGGGAGGGAGAAGGAGGAGAGAAAGAGAGAGAGAGAAAGAAGAGAGAGGGAGAAGGAGAGAAAGAGAGAGGGGGAGGGAGAAAGAAGAGAGAGAGGGAGAAAGAAGAGAGAGGGAGAAGGAGAGAGAGGGAGAAGGAGAGAGAGGGAAGGAGAAGGAGAGAAAGAGAGGGAGGGAGAAAGAAGAGAGAAGGAGGAGAGAAAGAAAGAGAAAGAGGGAGGGAGAAGGAGAAGGAGAGAAAGAGAGAAAGAAGAGAGAGGGGGAGAAGGAGAGAAAGAGAGGGGGAGGGGGAAAGAAGAGAGAGAGGGAGAAAGAAGAGAGAGGGAGAAGGAGAGAGAGAGGGGGACGGAGAAAGAAGAGAGGAGGAGAGAAAGAGAAAGAGAAAGAGGGAGCGAGAAGGAGAAGGAGAGAGAGAGAGAGAGAAAGAGAAACAAGAGAGAGAGGAAGAAGGAGAGAGAGAAAGAGGGAGAGGGACGGAGGGAGGGAGAAGGAGAGAAAGAGAGAGAGAAAGAAAGAAGGAAAGGGAGGGAGGGAGAAGGAGAGAGAAAGAGAGAAACAAGAGAGAGAGGAAGAAGGAGAGAGAGAAAGAGGGAGAGGGATGGAGGGAGGAAGAAGGAGAGAGAGAGAGAGAGAGACTTGGAATGCTTTGTAAATTTGTACACTAAAAAGAAAGAAGCAACTTTTTCTGGATTTTTCTTCGAATCAGAAGCCCATTCAAATAAATGAATTTAAAAAAAGAAATAAGCTTTATGCTTTCACCACTCTCTCTCGAGAATAAATATGCTAGCATCTGTGCCGTTCCTGGGGCTGCCCATGAGAAAGGTGTGCACATCAAATTGAGAAATTTCATTCTTAATGGGTTTTTGGGGAGGTGGGCGGGCGTGGGAAAAGGCCCCCGGGAGAGCAGGAACATGTCAAGCTGAGGAATATGGTTGACAATATCATTTTCCAGGCCTTCCTGTTTTATTTCCCTCCCATTTGCAAGTTAATAATATAAAGCTGTTGAAGCCCTGAAGTATCCCAGGAAAATGGCGGCATGTATGTATTTATTTATCCATTTCATTTTGCAGAATTACAGAATTGGGGAGGGGTCATCAGAGGCCATCTAGCCTTTCCCCCTCCCTTGCAGGATGGATACACTTTGTTGTGGCCCCGCCCTCTGAGCCTGTCCCATCGGAGGAAGAAAGCTCCGAGCATGAGGAAGAGGAGTCAGCCAGGCCTCCCTCTCCAGACCCCTCCCCTCTGGCACTGTCTCAGGTGCCGGCCGAGGGAGAGGAGATTAGCAGGGAGACAGGTGTCTCGGATGAGAGCGAAGGAGAGACATCATTCCTGGACGCATGCCTCCGAAGGCGTGATAAACGATTGCAGCAGCTCAGGAGGCGTGCTAGGGATTAGAACTGAGTCACTGGACCACACCCCAGAGACTATATAATAGAGGGTGATGGCCAGTGATCCCTGTGACGAACAAAAATAAACCTTGGATAGTCACTAAAGCATCGTTCGAAACTGCTGAGAGGAATATTATTTTCTGTTGGACTCTTGTACGCTGAGTATATTATCTTTCTGTTTCTGTGGAAATAAAAGCACTTGGCAGACGGTGTGTATATCGCTGCCAAGTTGGAGATAAAGACCTGGGTGTGTGCCAAGTGCTTCCTTAACCCTCGGCTGGCTGTGTTTGTGTGTGTGTGTGTGGACGGGGACAGATCACACTTGTGGGAAGAAATGTCCACCTGGGATCATCAGTTCCAAGTGGGGAGAAAGACCCTGGAAAATATGGAGGCTGCTTGGGAAGAGGGTTTAATGGCGGACAGGAGGACCACGTGGGTTTGAGGTCCTGGTGCAGCTGCCCACATGGAGTGGAGAAGGAGGGTTATTTATACCCTCTCTTGGGCTTTGAACTTGAGCTTCCTGTTCCTGTGACAAAGGCACGTATCAGCCAGGCTCCCATGTTTGTTTTTTTGTTTTTGTTTTTTTATTAAATTTGTATACCGCCCTACTCCCGAAGGACTCAGGGCGGTGAACAGGCACAGGATAAAATACAGAAATACAAAAGTTAGAAACAATTTAAAACCAGATTAAATAATTTAGCCCACGACAATTTAAAATCCCAATAATTTAAAAACCAATTAAAGTTTCAGTTTAAAAATTTAAAAGAAAGGGGAGAAAATTAAGCCAGGCCGGCTTGCTGGAATAGGAGGGTCTTAAGAGCACGGCGGAAAGTGCGCAGATCTGGGATCCTCTGTATCTCCGGGGGGGGAGCTCGTTCCAGATCGTAGGTGCCCCCACAGAGAAGGCCCTCCCCCTGGGAGCCGCCAGTCGACACTGCTTGGCTGACAGCACCCGGAGGAGCCCCTCTCTATGGGAGCGTACCGGCCGGTAGGAGGCTGTTTGTGGTAGTAGGCGGTCCCGTAAGTAACCAGGTCCTAAGCCATGTGGAGTCGTGTTTCTCTGAATTAAGGTTGGTTAAACTTTGGGCTGATGTAACGATGCCGCTTGGTTGTGCCATGTGGTGAGCTCTGAGGATAGATAATCAGAGATGGACGTCGCATAATATAACTACCGGTTTGCCCAGTACCAAAAATGGGAGCGTCGAACGCAGCTGCAAACACACGGCAATGATATAGGACGGGATAGCGCCAGAGCAGATGGGTGAGCTCAGCTGCTGCTCAGAACTACCAGTTCCTGCGAACCGGTCCGAACCAGTAACAGCCCACCTATGTAGATAATCCTACTATGTCCTGGAGGGTCATGTCTTAATCCCATCACCCTGGAGCTGGAGGTCTTTTGTCTTGTAGATAAGCTGGCCCAGTCTTTCTTAAGGGGCACCGAAATATCTGCTGGGGGAAGGGAGCTGGGTTTCTCTCTCTGTTAGGATTTCTACTTCTCTTTTAGGGGAAATATAATATTCTGCCTTTTTAACGTTTCCTAAAATATTTCATTCTTCTAGGAGAGGGGTGGGTGCTAACTTTCTTCACACTAAAGCATATAGCCCTTGCGCTAAGCGCAATGACAGAATAATAGAGTAGGAAGGGACCTTGTAGGTCATCTAGTCCACCCCCACCATGATGTGACATTAGGTGTTAAGGCCCAACTCAGCATTTGCAGCTGAATGTCATATGAAACCGATCACTTGTACAGTACAGGCAGTCCTCGACTTTCAACAGTTCACTTAGGGACGGTTTCAAGTTACGACGGCGCTGAAAAAAAAGCGACTCCACCCTGACGACCGTTGCAGCATCTCTACCGTCCCGCGATCAACATTCAGATGCTTGGCGACGGATTCATACTTATGACGGTCGCAGTGTCCTGGCTCACGTGACACCCCCCCCCCCGGGGTTTCAGTTGCACGAAAGAGATTCTCCTAATGGATAGATGGTTGGCTGATTTTTCTCCTCCCACTGATGAAATCTTTTCTCTCGCTTTCTCTCTGGATGCTAAAAAAAGACGAGAATTGTTTGGCAGCCCACACCGGTCATTAAGAGGAGACGTTTCTTGTCCTGTCCAACCCCTCCCACATTTCCTTCCAGGCCTCCTTGGCAGGATGCAGACTTTCCAGCGTGGCAAGGGGAAACACGCCCCGTGGCAAGCCACGCCTGTTCTCGCTCGGATGTCAAGGAATTTGCAGAGAAAGAATGTGGCTGCAGGCATCTTAAAGACACAAAGCTGATGATCTCTTGCAGGGACTTCTTCTTTTTTTTAAAGGGAAAGGTTGAATTTATTATTTAAGTACCCTATTTGTAGAATCTGCCCACCCCCCCATCTTCCACGAAGCGACTCTGGGCAGCGTCCAGCACTTAAATGAAAAAATAAAATCACTGGAAGCTTAAAGGATGGGATAGAACAGACCACAAAATGAATAGAAGAAGGAGAAAAGGAAGCGGGGATAATAAAGTTGGGTGAAATAAAAGTTGGGAGGATATATATTAGCAGGTGGTAGAAAAATGGAATTTATTTATTGATTTATTTATTTATTGGTTCGATTTATATATGCCGCCCTTCTCCAGAGACTCAGGGCGGCTTACAATGCATTGAGCAATAGCCTTCATACTTTTTGTATATACCTGCTTAGTAGGGGTTTTGCCCCCCCCCCAAGCGGTGTTCTTTTTTTATACAAAGTCAGCTTATTGCCCCCACAATCCGGGTCCTCATTTTACCTACCTCGGAAGGATGGAAGGCTGAGTCAACCTTGAGCCTGGTGAGATTTGAACTCACAGTAATTGCAGGCAGCTGGCAGCTAAGTGCTACTTAACAGCGCTTTAGTCCGCTGCTCCACCAAGGCTCTTTCAATAAATTGAAAAAATATTTTTGGGAAAAAAGACAAGAGGACTTGGTAGACCCGTGGGTGGACTGGCAGCAAAAAGTAGTGGAGATGGAAATAATGGTTGGGTTGAAAACGAAGGATGTATCGTGTTTCCCCGAAAATAAGACCCTGTTTTATATATATATATATATATATATATATATTTAACTGTGAAATAAGCGCTTGGCCTTATTGCCATGCGCTCAAAAGCCCGATTGGGCTTATTATCAGGGGAATGTCTTATTTTGGGGGAAACAGGGTAGATGAAGGGAGGTGTATGGGAGGCAAGGGAAAAAGAGAAGAATTGAAACGTCCAAGCGGGTGAGAGATGATGGATAGAAAGGATCCTTAAAGAAAAAAAAGATTGGCTTGTACTGAGAATTAGAATAGAGTAAGAAATTAGAAACGGGGGGAATATTGTTATACATATTTTTACATAACACATTTAAAGTGAATGTTACGAGGTGAAGATTAGATTTTGAAAAAGGATGTGATTAAATAGGCCCAAGAATAATGTTGTGATTATTAGAAGGATGTAGCAAATATTGAACAATTGAAAAATGATGGGAATATGTGCTGATATAAATATGTACAATAATAACATTAGACCACGTAAGTTTGACTAATGTAGTAACTTTTATTTGTATTAATATTGGTTTTGTATTAAAATGAATGACACTCAAGATGCCACACTGTCCATGCAATGATATTGATGATATTGATGTGTTTAAAAATAATAAAAATCTTTACCTCCATAAAAATAAAATCACGTATTTGAATCCACAGGAGGAAAACTTCATGACTCTACGTCAAACCTGCATATAAATTTCAATTGTTATTATTTTTAGTGGAACGACTTCTTCGTAAATCACAGCTACCTTTCCCATTGTTTCAAGGTTACAACAGCTGTAAATACAGGTAGTCCTCGAATTACGACAACGGAGCCCAACATTTTTATTGCTAAGCGAGACATTTGTTAAGTGAGTTTTGCCCCATTTTACGACCTTAACAGTTGTTAAGTGAATCACCACAGTCGTTAAGTTGTTAAGTGAAGGAGGAACCCAGTTTAAAGTACCCGAAGTTGAGAAACTTAGATTTATGCTGGCCGGGGAATTCTGGGAATTCTGGACATTGAAGTGCACCCAGTTTAAAGTACCCAACATTGAGAAACTTAGATTTATGCTGGCTGGGGAATTCTGGGAATTCTGGGCATTGAAGTGCACCCAGTTTAAAGTACCCGACATTGAAAAACTTAGATTTATGCTGGCTGGGGAATTCTGGGAATTCTGGGCATTGAAGTGCACCCAGTTTAAAGTACCCGACATTGAAAAACTTAGATTTATGCTGGCCGGGGAATTCTGGGCATTGAAGTGCACCCAGTTTAAAGTACCCGACATTGAAAAACTTAGATTTATGCTGGCCGGGGAATTCTGGGAAGCCAGAGAAATTCCACAGAAGGGCTTCTAAGAACCCTCCAAAAACCCAGCAAGCCTACCCAACACACTAGTCCTCAGTGAACCCAAAACCCATCTCGGCGGTTCCCTGGTGCCCTCCTTCCCTTTTCACAAGTCGTTTTTGGTTCTGTAACAGACGAAAAGGGTTTTCGCTCTTATACTTTCCAGAAAATTCCTCATTTTCCAGCCTTCTAACTCCGGGATGCTGGAGGGTCAGGATTGGTTTGAGCCGTGGGGAGAAAAAAAGGCAAACAACCAATGTGAGTTTTCCAGCTCAGATGATGGCTGGCTGGCTTCCCACCCACAAATTCTGGCTGTTCTCCGGAGATTGTATAATTCTATGGATCCCGTTTCCCTTAACTCCTGCCTTTCCAACATTTCGGAAGTCTCGGAGGGAACTCTTGAGCAGAGAAGAAATCCAGAAGAGGAGAGACGAAAATTCAGGAGAGAAATGTAAAAGGACCTTGCTCAGTTCCCTCAATGTAATGCAGCCATTGAACAAACCCTTCAACTGAGATGTTAACAAAGTTGGAAGGGACCTTGGAGGTCATCTAGTCCACCCCCAACCCCATCCCCACCCACTCACGCAGGAGACCTATACTAGATGATGGAGTGGAAGCGACAGTTAAGATTAGGAACGGCAGAAGGGAACCGGACCGACATTTTTCGGAACTGGCTCCCCTTCCTTTCAAACCCGACATCATCCTGGTTACTTTATGCATGGAATGAAATGAGATGCCCCACTGGAAAGGGGATGCCAGTTTGGTCGGGTGATTCAGGCACCAGGCTAAAAAACAAGGAGGCTGGGAGTTCTAGTTCTCTTTAGGCATGAAAGCTGGCTGGGTGACTTTGGGCCTATCACCAGGAGACAGTGAGTTGCAGTCCCACCTCCTTAGGCATGTTTAGTAACCGTGGCAAAAACAGGTCATTAAATGAAGCACCACACGCTAAACAACCATCTTCCTTCCTTCCTTCTTTCCTTCCTTCCTTCCTTCTCCTTTCTTTTACTTCCTTCCTTTCCCTTTCTCTTCCTCACTTAACAATTGCAGCAATTTCACAACTGTGACAAAAACAGTTGCAAAATTGGGCACAATTCTCTTAATAAACTTTCTTTCTTTTTCTCTCTTTCTCCCTCCCTTCCCTTTCTCTCATTCTTTTTCTTTCTTTCTCTCCCTCCCTCCCCTTTCTCTCTTGTTCCTTTCTTTTTTCCTTTTTCTTCTTTCCTTTTTCTCTCCCTCCCCTTCTCTTGTTCCTTCCTTCCTTCCTTCCTCTTCTTTTTCCTTCTCTTCTTTCCTTTCTCTCTCCATCCCCTCCCTTGTTCTTTTTTCTTTTTCTTTCTTTCTCTCTCCCATTCTTATTCCTTCCTTCCTTCCTTTTCTTTTTCCTTCTATTTCTTTTTCTTTCTCTTCTTCTCTCCTTCCTCACTTAATAACTGCAGCCATTCACTTAACAATTGTGGCAAAAAAAGGTCGTAACTCATTTAACAACTGCCTTGCTTAGCAATGGACATATGGGGCTCGATTGCGGTCATAAGTTGAGGACTATGACTGTATGATGGACTGGGAAGGAATGTTTTCTGCAGCTGCCCCATCCGTCTCACAGCCTCTCCCCTCCAAGACTTTGATGGCCTGACATTTTTTTGAGTGTCACAAGATGCTACTTAGGATCCAAGGATCTGCGAGCATCAACTTATGGAACTGTCCTAATGATTTACAATATTTGTGGGATGGTTTAATTTTGGGGTGAACCATCCAGAATTGGGGGAATCAAGCAGGATATCCGTTACATTACAGGAAAGAAACATAAGACTCAGAAATCTTAACGCGTACATGCTCTAATTTTTTTTCATTCCTTTTGCAAAAAAATTTCTTCGTTCTTTTGGCAAAACTCCCCACCAACCAGACGAAGTGGGAGACATCATCCAATGGTTACAACCCACGTTGCACTAATCCATTTTAATTTTATGTATTTATTTTTTGCATTTGTATGTGAGTTTCCGTCTCGGTTTTGCAGAGGACAAATCTGCCAATTCTGGACTTCTTATTGTTCATTGCACCGCACAATCAGCCAGATATTCAGAGTGAATTTAGCATTTTTTATCCACCCCTCGAGTCCTTCTCAAGGACGTGGGAGAGGCAGATGTGGAGGTTTGATGGGGTTTAAGGTCTCCATGAAGTTATCTCAGTTTTAACTCAGTCTCAGTTATTCTGAGTCAAGCTGCCTTTTGCCATTGACTGATAAAGAAACGTGAGCCAGCTGTGTGCGGCGGCAGCCCAAAAAGCCAATACGATCCTTGGTGGTTTAAACAGAGGCATAGAATCAAAATCGCGTGAAGTATTCGTGCCGCTTTATAAAGCCTTAGTAAGGGCCACACCTGGAATCCTGCATCCAGTTTTGGTCTCCGCATTACAAAAAAAGACGTTGAGACTTTGGAAAAAGTGCAGAGAAGAGCAACGAAGAGGATTAAAGAGACTAAAACATATGAAGGATGGTTGCAGGATTTGGGTTTGGTTAGTCTGGAGAAGAGAAGGACTAGGGAGGGATATGAGAACAGTATTCCCGTATTTGAGGGGCTGCCCCAAAGAAGAAAGGGGTCCATCTATTCTCTAAAGCACCAGAAGGCAGGACAAGAAGCAATGGATAGAAACTGATCAAGGAGAGAAGCAACCTGGAATTAAGGAGAAACTTCCTAACAGTGAAGTAACAATTAACCAGTGGAACAATTGGAATAGAATAGAATAGAATAGAATAGAATAGAATAGAATAGAATAGAATAGAATAGAATAGAATAGAATAAATATTGGAGAATAGAATAGAATAGAACAGAATAGAATAGAATAGGATAGAATAGGATAGGATAGGATATTATAATGAAGAATAGAATAGAAATAGAAATAGAAATAGGATAGGATAGGATAGGATAGGATAGGATAGGATATTATAATGAAGAATAGAATAGAAATAGGAATAGAATAGAACAGAATAGAATAGATATTATAATGAAGAATAGAATATAGAAATAGAAATAGAATAGAATAGAATAGAACAGAATAGAATAGATATTATAATGAAGAATAGAATAGAAATAGAAATAGAAATAGAAAAGAAATGACTGACTGACTGACTGAATGAATAAATACAAAATTGTTGCATATACCCATATATATGACCCAGAGAAACAACGCAGTCTAGCAACAACAGCCTATTAACTATGGCAGTTCCATGGTGCTGTTCCTTGCAAATCCCCGATGGGCTGTGCCTTCTCTATCCCACCCATACCCACCCCCAACACCAACCCTGCAGGTTGGCCTGGGCCAAGAGCTGGGTGATGGAGAGTTTTTTTGGGGGGCTTTTAACCCCTACCCCTCCCTGCTCCCCCCACCCCCCACCCCGTTTCTCAACCCTCCAGGGGGCGCTCTCCAACTAAAGCTCTGGTGGCTCAGCAGACTAAAGCACTGTTATTAACATCAGCTGCCTGCAATTACTGCGAGTTCGAATTTCGCCAGGCTCAAGGTTGACTCAACCTTCCATCCTTTCAAAGGTAGGTTAAATGAGGACCCGGATTGTGGGGGCAATAAACTGACTTTGTATAAATATACAAAAGAATGAAGGCTATTGCTTAATGCATTGTAAGCCGCCCTGAGTCTCCGGAGAAGGGCGGCCTATAAATCAAATTAAAATAAAGAAATAAAGAAATAAAATTAAAATAAAGAAATAAAGAAATAAAATTAAAATAAAGAAATAAAATTAAAATAAAGAAATAAAATTAAAAGAAATAAAGAAATCAAATTAAAAGAAAGAAATCAAATTAAAATCAATCAATCAATCAATCAAATTAAAATAAATAAATAAATAAAATTAAAATAAACAAATAAATAAAATTAAAAGAAATAAATCAAATTAAAAGAAATAAATCAAATTAAAAGAAATAAAGAAATCAAATTAAAATAAATAAAGAAATCAAATTAAAAGAAAGAAAGAAATCAAATTAAAATAAATAAAGAAATCAAATTAAAAGAAAGAAAGAAATCAAATTAAAATAAAATCAAGCCTTATTTTGTCACTTGAGTCCAAACTTTAACCCGTGTGCCCTTTAAACGATTCGTGGGAAAGCAGCAGCCAGGATTTGGGACCCCCAGAATGGCCCACCCTTCCTTCCCCACGGATGGGGGGGGGGATGCTGCAGATGCTGCTGCTGCTGCTGCCTGAAACCCCTCTCCATCGTTCCGGTCGTAACTCGGGGGACTTTGCAAAAGTCCCCGCAGTTGCGTCCCCGCACAGATAAAAAGGCAAGCGGCAGCGGTCGCAAAAGCGGAGCGCGAGGCAGCGGCGGCAACCCGAGCGACGTTAGGACCCCGCAGAGGCGGAGGGGGGAGGGGGAGGGGGAGAGGCTGCCCTTGCAAGAGGCATTCCCCCCTCCCCTTTCCAGAAGTTTCTCCGGCCCCCCCTTATAAAGCCCCCTTGGCCCGGCGGCGGCTCGGCTGGAGGGAGGCAGCTGCAGAGAGGCTCGGCCGTTGCAAGCTTCGAGGTGAGAAGGGAGGGAGGGAAGCTTTGCAAAAAATCCGGGGAGCGGCGGAGTTTTTTGGGGTTTTTTTTTTGTTGTTGCAATAAATTTATGTTGCAATTTTTTTGTTGTTGAATAAATTAATAAAATAGATAAATAAATAAGTTGCAGGCGCGGGAACCGCTCCGGGTTTGCAAAAGGGGGAATTTCTGCTGCTGATGGGCGCCTTCCGTGCATTTGCAGCCCGATTTAGGGGCTCATGCTGGGGGGGTCTCCGTCTCGCTTCTCTTGTCCCATCATCCCCTCCCGATCTGGGCATGGGAGGGCTCATTGTTTCCTCCCCCCCCCTCGCCCTTCCCCAACCCGTGCAAGGCATGTTCCATCATCCACTCCCCAACTTCTGAATAGCATGTCCCATTAGCTTGTCCCAGTCCGTGCATGGTGTGTCCCATCATCCCTTCCCAGCCTCTGCATAGCCCATCATCCCCTCCCAATCGGTGCATATTATGGCCCATCATCCCCTCCCAGCCTCTGCATAGCCCATCATCCCCTCCCAATCGGTGCATGGCTTCTCCCATCATCCCCTCCCAGCCCCTGCATATTATGGCCCATCATCCCCTCCCAGCCCCTGCATAGCCCATCATCCCCTCCCAATCGGTGCATATTATGGCCCATCATCCCCTCCCAACCCGTGTATGGTGTGTCCCATTATCCCCTCCTAATCCGTACATGGCTTCTCCCATTATCCTCTTCCAACCCTTGTATGGCACGGCCCATCATCCCCTCCCAGCCCGTGCATATTATGGCCCATCATCCCCCTCCCAATCCGTGCATGGCTTCTCCCTTTATCCTCTCCCAGCCCCTGCATAGTATGTCCCATCATCCCCTCCCAATCGGTGCATGGCATCTCCCATCATCCCCTCCCAACCCTTGTATGGTGTGTCCCATCATCCCCTCCTAATCCATGCATGGCTTCTCCCATTATCCTCTCCCAGCCCCTGCATAGTATGTCCCATCATCCCCTCCCAATCGGTGCATGGCATCTCCCATCATCCCCTCCCAGCCCCTGCATAGTATGTCCCAGCATCCTTTCCCAACCCGTGCATGTATGCCCCATCCTCCCCTCCCAGTCGGGGCACGATGCGTCCCATCATCCCCTCCCGACCCGTGCGTGGTCTGGCCCATCATCCCCTTCCAAACCGTGCATCCCATGGCCCATCATCCCCTTCTAAGCCGCACAATGGGGAAACGGGACTCCTTCCCTCCTCCCTGCGTGGGCCTCGGGTGGGGGGAAAAGGCGGCTCTGGGTCCCCTTTGTGGAAAAAGCGCCCTTGACCCGCTTTGGAGTTGCGGGTGCTGCGTTCACACGACACGTGAACACGTGGAGCCGAGGCTAGGATTGCACCGGGGGAGGGGGGGTGTCTCCGGACCCCCGGATCAGGCCGGGATCGGGTCGCCTTGCACCCCCCCCCCCAAAAGCGCCGGGCTTTGCAAACTCCACGCAAAACTTGGGAAAGCGCGCAGGAATTTTGACTCGGAGGAGTCCCGGGATCGGCTGGAGATCCGGCGGGTGGATTCCCCGGGGGCTTTGGCTGGGCGGGTCCTGCTTCTGGTGGGGGGGGGACAGCGATTGCCCGTGCAAAAATGGGACCCCCCCCCACCCGCTTCCCCCCCCCTTGCGCGCAAAAGAAAGGCGATCCAGACGGAGATGCGCTGAATTTGGCATGCAACTCCCGGATTTGGGGAGGGGGGAGACTTTTGGCTCAAGCAAATGCTGGAGGTGGGGAGGGGGGTGCATGCATCGTTTCTTTTAGGGGAGGGGTCCGGAGAATGCAGAGTAGGGGGGAGAAAAAAAAACCTGGATTGAAATGGCCTGCATTCACACGACAGGAAAACTTTTTTTCTGCTTCTGCTGCTTCTTGCATCAACCCCCCAAAGTTGATTCCTGGGTTTTCCTTTAGGCTTAAAAATCAAATGCACAAATGACATTTATTAAGACTTTTAATTCAGCTGGATAAGCAGGTGGAAGAGGGCTAGTCTCTGTTAATAAGCCAGGATGGTTTTCCCTTTTAAGAAGTTGGCTTGTTCCTGGGTTTTCCTTTTGCTTAAAAATACAACTAACCAGGATTAACCCCTTGCACAAATGGCATTTATTAAGACTAATTCAGCTGGATAAGAAGGTGGAAGAGGGCTATTCTTTTAATAAACCAGGATGGTTTTCCCTTTTAAGAAGTTGGCTTGTTCCTGGGTTTTCCTGTTGAGTGACCACGCACAAAGGTTGAGAATATATTTTTTCCTTTATGCTTAGTTACAAAATGAACCAGGGTTAACCCCTTGCACAAATGGCATTTATTAAGACTTTAATTCAGTTGGATAGGCAGGTGGAAGAGGGCTATTCTCTTAATAAACCAGGATTGTTTTCCATTTTAAGAAATCAGCTTGTTCCTGGGTTTTCCTTTATGCTTAAAAATACAACTAACCAGGATTAACCCCTTGCACAAATGGCATTTATTAAGACTTTAATTCAGCTGGATAAGCAGGTGGAGGAGGGCTAGTCTCTTAATAAACCAGGATTGTTTTCCATTTTAAGAAGTCGGCTTGTTCCTGGGTTTTTCTTTTTGCTTAAAAATACAACTAACCACGATTAACCCCTTGCACAAATGGCATTTATTAAGACTTTTAATTCAGTTGGATAGGCAGGTGGAAGAGGGCTAGTCTAATAAACCAGGATTGTTTTCCATTTTAAGAAGTCGGCTTGTTCCTGGGTTTTCCTTTACGCTTAAAAATACAACTAACCAGGATTAACCCCTTGCACAAATGGCATTTATTAAGACTTTAATTCAGTTGGATAGGCAGGTGGAGGAGGGCTAGTCTCTGTTAATAAACCAGGATGGTTTTCCCTTTTAAGAAGTCGGCTTGTTCCTGGGTTTTCCTTTATGCTTAGTTGCAAAATGAACCAGGGTTAACCCCTTGCACAAATGGCATTTATTAAGACTTTAATTCAGTTGGATAGGCAGGTGGAAGAGGGCTAGTCTCTTAATAAACCAGGATTGTTTTCCCTTTTAAGGAAGTCTGCTTGTTCCATCGTGGCTTGAGAAACCCTGATCCTGAATTCGAGCTGGGACTGTAACTTATTCCAAAAGGAACATATTTTGGAGAAGCAGATGGGCAGTGCCCGCTGTAAATAAGGTGTATTTCTGACTATCTTAAACCAGGATTGGTTGTTTTGATTTAGAATCTTTTGCACCGAGGCTGGCTAAGCTTAATTTAGCCTCCTGGAGCTGGCCTGGAGTTTTATTTTTAATTTTGCCCTCTGCAAAAAAGGGCTGAGAAGACTGGCCCGACATCCAAGCATCCAGAAAATGAAGCTTGTCAGTTCCTGACCTAGATAGAAAATAAAAATAAAAGGAGGCCTTTTTATGCAGAATCAATAGAAGATGGAATTTTATTCGTGAATTAAAATTAGAAAAGAAACAGATAAGTTTGTGGTTAGTGAGTCTTTGCTTCTGGAGGGGTTTTGCTAAGCATTTTTAAGCCGGCCTGGAATTTATTCCTATTTTTGCTGATAGGTTTTCATTCACTGGGTGGGAAATATAATAGTTTTAGCAGGATGCTTTTAAAAACGGAAAGGGTGAGTTTAACCCTGCAAGGCTGTATAAATAGCAAACTTAATTTCCCCTTTTTTTTTTTTTTTTTGCCTTGAACAGAGAGAAAAAAAATCCGGTAGAAAGGAAGGTTAGAGGTCCTCTTAGGAGAAATAAGGAAAATTAAGGAATTAAGGGAAATTAAGAAATACGGAAAATTAACCAATTCAAAAAAATGCTACTCTTAACACTGCTTGCTTGTAAACCACTTTGCTAAACCAGAATCCAATATATGGCTTACGATGGAGGTGGTTGATTGAATAATAACCTTGCCTCCGTCCTCTAAATATGTCTTTGCTTTTAATATTTGATTTTAACTTTTAGGTTTTAACTTGGATATAAGGGTAAGATGGTCAGCCTATAAAGTTTAGAAAGGAAAGGAGGGTGGGAGAGAGAATGGGAAGGAAGGAAGGAAGAAGATAGGAAGATAGAGAGGTAGACAGAAGGAAGGAAGATGGATGGATAGATAGATAGAAGGAAGAAAGATGGATAGATAGAAAGATGGACAGAAATTTGAGAAGGAAGGAAGAATGGGAGAAAGAAAAGGAAGGCAGGAAGGTGGAAAGAGGAAGAAAGAAAGAGAAAGCAAGAAAAAAAGCAAAGCAAGAGTTGCAGAGTAAATTCTGCAAATCAGAACCGTGTTGGATATTTTGATTTTAAAGCAAGTTTCTAGCCTTCAAAGTTGGGAAGAAAAACAGCCTTCCCACTCTGCAGAAATAGAAACAAAAATTATTTCTCGAAAATTCTTTCTGAGATTCCTCTCCGGCCAGCTGCATTTTTGCTGAAATAAGCGGAAAAGCCTGAAGACTTTTAATTTGCAGTTGACGGCGGGTTGCAGAAATAGAAAAAAGGGGAATAAAATAATGTGTGGAGTTTTAAGCCGGGTTGGGTTTGGCTTTGATTTCTGTTCAACATCCTCTTCCTTGCCAGACAGCTTGCAAGGATAATCATGCGCTTTGTCTCAAAGCTTTCCCAGGCTGGGCCTTGCCTACGTGGCATGGCCATGGGGAGTGGGGGGGGAAGGCGTGTGGGGAGGGGGGGCCCAGTGGGGCGGCTTGAAACATCTGCAGCCATGTTGCAGCCTAAATCGCCGGAAGTTTTTTTGCACGTATAACTTCAAACAGTCACTAAATGAATGGTTATAAATCAAGGACTAACTGTATTTAAAAAAAAATCCCACTTTATCCTGGTTGGACGACGGGGAAATCCGGTGCAGAAATATTCCCCAAAAAATGATATTTTCTAACCCGTTTTTTTTTTTTTTTTTTTTAATATTTTATTGGTTCAATTTATTTATTGGTTCGATTTATATGCTGCCCTTTTCCGGAGACTCAGGGCGGCTTATAATGCGTTAAGCAATAGCCTTCATACTTTTGTATATACCTGCTTAATTATTAGGGCTTTCGGCCCCCCCTAAGCGTTGTTCTTTTTTATACAAAGTCAGCTTATTGCCCCCACAATCCGGGTCCTCATTTTACCTACCTCGGAAGGATGGAAGGCTGAGTCAACCTTGAGCCTGGTGAGATTTGAACTTGCAGTAATTGCAGGCAGCTGGTGCTACTTAACAGCACTTTAGTCTGCTGCGCCACCAAGGTTCTTGGTATTAATGGCACTCTAATCCCATTGTGGGGATTGGAATTGCCTGAGGGCAGAGGGTCAACCAGTAAAGTTTTAATCCAGATTTTCTTCCCCATAAGTGACCCCACAAAATAACAGAAATCTTGAAAACTTTGCCATCAACAAAGGTACCCCCATGGTTTTGAATTTTAAGATGAAAGCCCTTGTTGGAAAAAAAAATGCAAAGCTTGAATTAACGGGTTGGAAGGGACCTTGGAGGTCTTCTAGTCCAACCCCCTGACTGGCTTGAGCAGGAATTCACCAAGTCAGCTAAATTGGCCCGTTGGACAAAGCAAACTCTGCAAAGAGAAACTTTTGCGCATGGATGCATTTGTGCAAACACAGGAGGCTGTGCGAGTTTCTAGCGACCTCGAGGGCAGATTAACCCCCTTCAGCATCCCAAATGCTAATTCCACGGTTCCTTTATCCAAAAATCCCACGTCCCACCAAGAGAGCTATCCAAGGCTTGCATTTTTTCCAAAAAAGAGGAATTTCTCTTCATTTCCAAGTCCTTGGTACGTTTCTTTACCAGTGCGATTTCTGCACGAGAAGCTATAACTGTGTCTGAATGCAACTAATTGCAATTAATCGCAACGCAACTCAATTAATGGCAATGCAAGTAAGAAGTAAATGCCACAAAGAAGAGAAGAGGGAAGGTGGGTTTCCACTTGTTCTCCAAAGCCCCTGAAGGCAGGACAAGAAACAACGGATGGAAACTAATCAAGGAGAGAAGCAGCCTGGAAATAAGGAGGAATTTCCTAACAGTGGCAACAATTAACCCGTGGAACAGCTTGCCACTAGAAGTTGTGGGTGCTTCATCACTGGAGGTTTTTAAGAATAAATGGACACCCATTTCACTGGAATGATATCTCCTCCTTCAGCAGGGGGATAGACTAGAACAGTGGTCCCCAACCCCCGGTCCACGGACCGGTGCCGGGCCGTGGAGTACCTGGCACCGGGCCGCACAGCGGCTGGGGGACATGAACGCTGCAGCGCAAAGGCTCCTAGGCCGTGCGCAAAAGCTCCTGGGCCGTGCGCAAAGGCTCCAGGGAAGAGAGCCCCGCGCAGGTACGCATGTGTGGCCCAAAGCCCCCACCCCTGCACGCGCTCAGCGGGCCACGGTAAAATTATCAAAGGCTGATTGGTCCGCGGCGATAAAAAGGTTGGGGAAGTGGTGCATGATTTCCTACCTTGGCAGGGGGTTGGACTAGAAGACCTCCAAGGTCCCTTCAACGCTGTTACTCTGTTCAATTCCTGCAAGGTTTTGTAACTCAGCACCCATCACGCCCAGTGAAGGAATTTCAAAAGCTTTCCCTGGGCAGGTAACAGCGTGCTACGGATGCTTTTCCTCTGGTTCAGCTTACAGCTGGTCCTTGACTTACGTTGATAAAGGTCATAACTCATACAGTAATAAAGACAGTCACCCTGTAACCGGATCAAACCCAGCTCATTGTTTCAGTATAGACAATTTTGCTGAAAACCAGAAGCAGGGTGGATAAAAATCAATGATTTTTTTTAAAAAAAATCAGATTTTTTTGATTTAAATTGGATTTTTTTGATTTAAATCGGATTTTTTTGATTTTTATCGAATTTATTTTAATAAAAAACTTTGGGGGTAAAAATCGTAAGATAGTTTTCTATTTAAGATACATAAATAATTTAGTTTATTCAGCATGAAATGGAGCTTAGTTATGTAGCAGGAGGCTGTCTATTCTGCAACGCTGGGACTATCGGTGAGTCAACGGTGGGTCAAAGGAGGAGCAGAGATGACAGTCGCTCTTTAAAAATCATGATTTCAATCGAGTTGATTTAAATCAAGCCTTTTTACTAGTGATTTAAATCGTGATTTAAATTGCGATTTAAATCAACTCGATTTAAATCGAATCCCACCCTGACCAGAAGTAAATAATCATTTTTATTTTGGGAAAAACACGTCATAACGCATGGTCTCGCGGGCACAGGATGCTGGAAAGAGTTGTAAATGTTGGCAACTTGCCAAGCGTGGCCGGCTGGGGAATTCTGGGAGTTGAAGTCCACAAAGTCTTAAAAGTGGCCAAGGTTGAGGGAAAAAAACCCCACTGCTTTATTAAATCAAAATATGGTGGTTGTTTTTTTTTTTAATTCAACTCAACACAGCCATTGCAAAATTTCAGATCCCAGGTAAAGTCACAAAAGCTTTTAGAGGTGGCGAGGCAGGTGCGGAGTGAATTTGCAAGATAAGTTTGTTTGCTCTATACCAGTGATGGCGAACTTTTTTGCCGTCGCGTGCCAAAAGCGGGGGAAGCGCGTGGGGTCATGAGCGCGCATGCCCTCACCCATAATTCTATGTGTGCCCCCCCACTTGCGCGCATAATTCCTGCCCCCCCACTTGCGCGCATTACCTCCTCCCCCATACTCCCGCTGCTTTTGGTTTGCCGACTTTCAGTAGAACCGGAAGTCCCGTTTTTCGCTCTCCCCAGGCTCCAGAGCCTTTCTAGGAGCCTGGGGAGGGCAAAAACTGCCTTCCCCACAGCCCCGGAGTGCCTCCAGAGGCTGGAAACAGGGTGTTTCCAGACTTCTGGTGGGCCCAGAAGGCCTGAAAATCAGCTGGCCGGCACACACATGTGCACCGGAGCTGAACTTGCGTGCCCACCGATATGGCTCCGCGTGCCACGCGTGCCATAGGTTCGCCATCACGGCTCTATACTTTCAACAAAAGCGTGTTTGTACCAATAACAATAATGTTACGTCACTTCTGCGTTGCCAATCCAGCTGTTTGAATTTAGGAACCAACCCATACAACCAGTTCTCGACTTAACAACTTGTTTAGTGACCGTTCAAAGATACAACGGCACTGAAAAACGCCACTTATGACCGTTTTTCACCCTTAACGACCGTTGCATCATCCCCGTGGTCAGAATTCAGACACTTGGCAACTGACTTATAGTTACGACTATAAGGCTGCAGTGGTCGATCCCCGATCCCCTTTTTACGACCTTCTGGCCAGCAAACTCGGTGGGGGGGGAGCCAGATTCACTCAAATCACCGTGTTGCTAACTTAACAGCCGCGGCGATTCATGGAACGGTTGCGATAAAAAAAGGAGGCCGAAATTCGCTGAACTGTCTTGCTTAGCAACGGGAATTCCGGGCTCCATTGTGGTCGTAATCTGAGGACTACCTTTAACCAGTCTGCATGTCCTTTTCTGACTGCTCCTAATTTGAACAGGGATGCTTTGTTCGAACTGCTGACCGTTTTTAGAAAGTCGTCTAATTTTTATTTTTATTTTTTAATTTGCCCGACTAGTGACGATGCATAAAATTGAGATTTCAGCCCTTTTGCTGGCAGCTGAATTGATTTATTGTGGGTCAGGGCTGTTTGGAGTCTGGAGAGGTGGGTGGAGGACACGATTCCACCTTTTCTCTGTTATTCTCTGACTCAGCAATGCCCCTTTTTATGCAAGGAATCCGACTTAATCTCCCCTCTTGGCACGGTCCCCGTCCCCCCCCCGTGCCAGCTCGGAAGGCCCTTGGCTGCTGCTCAGATGGCATTGCAGGAAAAAAAAGGGGAAGGCATCATGCTTGCAGGGATAAGTTATAACTATACATGGCAATCCAGTTGTAAACCAAGTGGGTGTGTGGCAGGGAAGTGGGTACTGTGAAGAATATTGTGATTCTAGCTAAATCTTTCATCTAATTCTTATATTTTGCAAAATACCAAACTAGTAGTGCAGAGGTCTTCAAACTCGGCAGCTTTAAGACTTGTGGACTTCAACTCCCAGAATTCTCCAGCCAGCTATGCTATGCTGTAGTAGCTATGTAGTAGCTATGTACATAGCATAGCTCTGTAGTAGTGTAATCCTGGACTCTCCCAGGGGAACAGACTCTCTAGACAAAGCTACTAGCATCTGTAATTTGGCCTTACTGGCTTTTTACAGCCAGGTAGTTTGGGGACTACAGCATCCATCCTTCACAGCCACGAAATGCTGATTGGAAGTCCTAGGAATTTGAGGAAAATCTGTATTACATACTACTGGGAATTTTTTGGGGGGGAATATGGTCTTTGCAAAACACAATTTATTAACTTTATGAAGCATTAACTTTATTCAACGTCTGTCTTCGGACTCCGCCTTATATCTGATTCTCCTCTTGGATTATAAATTGCTCGGATTTCAATTCCCTGCATGTAGAAAAGTAGCTCTTTGACGGAGACGCCAAATCAATTTGGTAATCAATAAATGGCTCTGGATTTGGGCACAGACGGTGTTGTAATGTTTGGCCTATAGGTAGTCCTTGATTTACGATGGTGATTTGAGACGAGAACTACGGTCGTAAGTCATGCCGGTTGTTAAATGGGTCGCCATGTGGCTGAATGTTTTTACAAAACAAAATTGGGTTCATTAAGCAAAGACGTCGTCCGCAATGGCCATTTTTGTTGGAAAATAGAAATAAAGTTTTCAGCAAAAAAAAAAAAAGTCATAAATTTTTGGTTGTGAGGTTGGAATGCTATAAAAAGTTGTAAGCCAAAATGCCATCCATGGGGAAGGGGCAGCTGTTTGTGGGGAGGTGGGGGTTTGTCATAACTTTCAATTGTTACTCAGTGACGGATCTTAAGTCGAGGATTCCCTGCATTTTGTATTTTCTAACACAACACAGTAGTCCTCACGACGACACTTGAGCCCAACATTTCTGTCGTTGAGTGAATTTTGCTCCATTTTAAGACCTCTCTTGCTACAGTTGCTAAGCGAATCACTGCCAGTAACCTGGTTGTTAAGTGAACCCAGCTTCCCCATGGACTTTGCTTGTCAAAGACGGTCGCAAAAGGGGGATCGCATGACCCCGGGACACTGTGACTGTCATAAGTACGAGTCAGTTGCCAAGCGTCTGAATTTTAATCACGAGACCTGCAGTGGTTGTAAGTGTGAAAAGGGGTTATAAGCCCCTTTTTTCAGTGCCGCCGTAACTTTGAACGGTCACTAAACGGATGGTTGTTAAGTGGAGGACTTGCCTGCCAATTTAACAATGGCAGTGATTCACCTAACGAATGTGGCAAGCAAAATCGTAAAACGGGGCAAAACTCACCTCATAAATTTCTCAACATAAATGTTGGGCTTGGAATTGTGGATGTAAGCTGAGAATGTAAGCTAAGGAGTTTGATCCTGACTGGCCTTCCACCCATTTTGACCGGCTGTAATCTTGGTTCCTCGTAGGTCGTGACTGCCCTCTGTTGTCATGGATTCCACCTGGTTGATCCATCTTCTCGCGCTCTGCGCTCTCGCGACAGCGGTCCCTTCCGAGGACAAGAAGAAAAGTGAGAAGAAGCCCGCCTCGAAAGAGAAGAAGCTGAGCGAGAAGGCTACCACCTTGGCTGACCGCAGCGCCATCCTGGCCTTCAACCTCTACCAGGTGATGGCCAAGGACAAGAACCTGGAGAACATCTTGGTGTCGCCAGTGGTGGTGGCATCTTCTCTGGGGTTGGTGTCCCTCGGAGGAAAGGACACCACGGCCTCCCAAGCCAAGGCTCTCCTTAGCGCCAGCAAGCTCAACGACGATTACATCCACAGCGGACTCTCCGAGTTCCTGACCGACGTCAGCAACACCACGGCCAGGAACGTCACCTGGAAACTCGGCAGCCGCCTCTACGGCCCCAGCTCCATCAGCTTCGCGGACGACTTTGTGCAAAATAGCAAGAAGCACTACAACTACGAGCATTCGAAGATCAACTTCCGAGACAAGCGTAGCGCCCTCAAGTCCATCAACGAGTGGGCGGCCCAGACTACGGATGGCAAGCTGCCCGAGGTCACCAAAGATATGCAGAAGACGGACGGGGCCTTAATTGTCAACGCCATGTTCTTCAAACGTGAGTCCGCGTTGGTGGAGGGCTTTGAAGCAGGGGGGGGAACGTGGTGGAGAGTTGGTGGTGAGGGGTATCGGTAGGCGGATCAGAAGGTCAAGATGGAGATGGAGGCTGCCATCTTCTCTTGTTTTGACCCCTTCTAGTTGAGCCTTAGGGACGCGGTGACTCAGTGGCTAAGACGCTGAGCTTGTCAATCGAAAGGTCGGCTGTTCAGCGGTTCGAATCCCTGGTACAGGGTGAGCTCCCGTTCCTTGTCCCAGCTTCTGCCCACCTAGCGGTTCGAAAGCAGGTAAAAAATGCAGGTAGAAAAACAGGGACCACCTTTGGTGGGAAGGGAACAGCGTTCCGTGCGCCTTTGGCGTTGAGTCATGCCGGCCACATGACCACGGAGACGTCTCCGGACAGCGTTGGCTCTTTGGCTTTGAAACGGAGATGAGCACCGCCCCCTAGAGTCAGGAACGACTAGCACCTATGTGGAAGGGGAACCTTTACCTTTACGTTTAGTTGAGCCTGCTTGGTGGCCACTCAAAAAATTAATACGACAGTTCATTTGTTCCTTAGGAATGCATCTAGGATAAGATTTTCCAACCTCAGCCCCTTTAAGACCGGGAGGGGGGGTTCAACTCCCAGAATTCTGGGAGTTGAATCCCCCCCCCAATCTTAAGGGGGTGAGGTTGGAAGACCCTGATCTAAATTAAACCCATTTTGCAAACTTTTTTTTCCCATTGTTGCATTTTTCATTCATCATTTGGCGGACATGTTTTTAAACAGCTAGCCTTCATCATCATTTAATGACCCCATAATCCCTTGCAGCGGGGTGGAGTCTGGGCAGCTGAATGGAGCTAGCAGAGTGTTTTAATGGCCAGATGCCTTTCCTGTTGCCAGTGCGGAGTTTTGTTCAGCAGATATATTCTCAGTGCGGCCCAGAAAGTGGAGAAATATCTGCCTCTACTTAGGCTCGAACTCACAGCCTCCTGATTGCGAGGCCAGAGCTCCACCTCTAGGCCACACGCACCGCTCGTCGCATTTTTCATTCACGCCTGTTCGTTTTGTTTTAGCGCACTGGGATGAGAAGTTCCATCACAAGATGGTGGACAATCGTGGCTTTATGGTGACGCGTTCCTACACCGTCGGCATTCCCATGATGCACCGCACAGGTAAGGAAACCCAGATTTTGGGGGGGGGGGAAATGCATGTTTCTTTCTGGTTTGCTTTGTCCCGTGGTCTCCACTCAGATTTTCCCATAAGTGTTTGAGGCAGTAAATGACAAAAATCTCTACATTTTCCCCACAAAGTCACACCAGGGCTAGCTTTCAATTGTTACCCATGACTGGGTCAAAGGGAGGAAAAATAACCTTCTGACTCTACAGGTCATCCTCAATTTATGACAGTCCGTTTAGTGGCCATTTGAAGTTACAACCAGGGTGGATAAAAATCAATGATTTTTTTAAAAAAATCAAAAAAAATCAGATTTTTTTAAAATTTAAATCGGATTTTTCTTTTTTTTATTTAAATCAGATTTTTTTGATTTTTATCGAATTTATTTTAATAAAAAACTTTTGGGGTAAAAATCTATCGTAAGATAGTTTTCTATTTAAGATACATAAATAATTTAGTTTATTCAGCATGAAATGGAGCTTAGTTATGTAGCAGGAGGCTGTATATTCTGCAACGCTGGGACTATCGGTGAGTCAACGGTGGGTCAAAGGAGTAGCAGAGATGACAGTTGCTCTTTAAAAATTATGATTTAAATCGAGTTGATTTAAATCAAGCCTTTTTACTAGTGATTTAAATCATGATTTAAATCAACTCGATTTAAATCAAATCCACCCTGGTTACAACGGCACTGAAAAAAGTGATGAAAATACAGAACCGGAGTTTTTTGGGGGGGAAAAAAATTGACTTATTGCACTGAAGAAAAGAAAAGAGGAAATCAGAAACGTGTGTCCTGATCTCCAGCCAGTCGATCTATGGAGAGCTTCTCAGGCGCTTCCAGGCTCATTTTCTCTGACCTGGTGGACTAGAAACATAGTTTTTTAAACTCTGCTCAAAAAAAAAAAAAAACCAAACCAGGACTTTCCTGCCCCTGTTGATATTTGCAGGTATTCAGCTCATTCCTGTATTTTGCATCCTCAAATGTTGAACGCAGAAATCTCGGGGGATACCCATCAATTTGCAACCTCTACATAAGTAAGAGCAGCCAATCGGAGTTGGAAGGGTCCTTGCAGGGTGGATTTGATTTAAATCGAGTCGATTTAAATCACGATTTAAATCATGATTCAAATCCCTAGTAAAAAGGCTTGATTTAAATCAACTCGATTTAAATCATAATTTTTAAAGAGCAACTGTCATCTCTGCTCCTCCTTTGACCCGCTGACTCACCGATAGTCCCAGCGTTGCAGAATATACAGCCTCGTGCTACATAACTAAGCTCCATTTCATGCTGAATAAACTCAATTATTTATGTATCTTAAATAGAAAACTATCTTACGATAGATTTTTTACCCCAAAAGTTTTTTATTAAAATAAATTCGATAAAAATAAAAAAAAATCTGATTTAAATAAAAAAAATCCGATTTAAATAAAAAAAATCCAATTTTTTTGATTTTTTTTTAAAAAAAAATCATTGATTTTTATCCACCCTGGGTCTTTGGAGGTCTTTAGTCCAGTGATGGCTAACCTTTTTGCCGTTGCGTGCCAAAAGACTGCCATCATGTCTCCCCTTCTCTTCACTAGACCAGCCATGCCCAGTTCTTGCAACCGTTCTTCGTATGGTTTTAACCTCCAGCCTCCTCGAATCATCTTCGTTGCTCTTCTTGGCGCTCTTCTGATCGGCCCACTTGATTCTAATTTGATGCAGGATTGTACAATTACTACGAGGACGAGGCGGAGAAGCTGCAGATCGTGGAGATGCCGTTGGCCCATAAACTCTCCAGCCTGATCATCATCATGCCGAACCACGTGGAGTCCTTGGAGCGGGTGGAGAAGCTGCTCACCCGAGAACAGCTGCAGAGTTGGTTGGGCAAGTTGAAGCAGCGGTCGGTGGCCATCTCTTTGCCCAAGGTCAGCCTGGAGGTCAGCCACGACATTCAGGTGAGCCTCCTCTCGGCTGTCCAAGTGGGAATAACAAAGCGTTGGAAGGGACCTTGGAGGTCATTTAATCCAACCCCTAGTTCGAGCAGGAGACCCTATATACCAGTGTTTCTCAACCTTGGAAGCTTGAAGATGGGTGGACTTCAACTCCCAGAATCCCCCAGCCAGCGCTGCTGGCTGGGGGATTCTGGGAGTTGAAGTCCACCCATCTTCAAGCTTCCAAGGTTGAGAAACACTGCTATATACCAATTCAGGCTGTCCAGTCTCTTCTTAAAAACCTCCAACCCAACAACTTCTGGAGGCAACGATACAGGTAGTCCTCCATTTACGACCGCAGTTGGAACCGGAATTTCAATAGCTAAGCGACGGGTTTTCTTAACTTGGATCATCAGCTGATCTGATTTTGCAGCCATTTTTACCGCCGTCGTAAAGTGAATCTCGGCTTCCCGCATTGATTTTGCTCAACGCAGGGCAGCTGGCTGGCAAGGTGGCATATCGTGACTGTGGGATGTTGCAGTTGTCGTAAATGCAAGCCGGTTGCAAGCATGAGACGGAAGGGATGGTGAAGCGGTTGTAACTTCGAGGAGGGGTAATAGTATGGATAGTCCTTGAGATATGACTAGAATGGAGCTTTCCCATTACGGCTTTAAAATGGGCCAATCGCATGGCCCATCTGATTTTATGACTTTTTTTTTTTCCAACAGTCATTAAGTGAGTACGGCAGTTGTTAAGCGAACCAATGGTTGAGTAGGGGTGGAGTTTAACCAAACACTGAACGTTAAGTGCCTATTTTCAGCAAAACTGTTGTAAAGTGACTGATTGGGTGTGCAGTCATAATTCCAACCATTTAACCATATTTAAGTCACATGACTGAAGATGGGACCTTATCCGTCAGAATTTTGAATCCGTGTTGTAAGTCCTCTTTGTCGGGTTGGTGGTAACTGTGAAAGGTTGGTAAGTAATCAGTCGTAAATCGAGGACTCTCTATTTTGAGATTAGCTAGCCTAAAGAGACCAAATGAGGCTGGATCGTTTTACGAAGAAAAAGTGCAGGTAGCTTTTTGACTTACGATTCGTTTAGTGACCGTTTGAAGTCACAAGGGCCCTGAAAAAAGTGACTTACGACCGTTTCTCACACTTAACGACCGTTGCGGCCTTTCCATGATCACCTGATCAAAATTCAGATGTTAATTGACTCGTATGTATGACGATTGCAGTGTCCCGTGGTCACTGACAAGCACAAACTCAAATGAGGAAGCCAAGTTCACATCGCGACCGTGGGGCTCACTTTTTAACAACTGCAGTGATTCACTTAGCGACTGTAGCCAGAAAGGTCGTAAAATGGGGTGGGGGGAAAACTCATTTAACAACTGTCTTTCTTGGCAACAGAAATTCTGGCCTCAATTGTGATCGTAAGTAAAATTAAGTAAGTAACTTGCCTCCAGAAGTTGTGAATGCTCCAACACTGGAAGTTTTTAAGAAGAGGTTGGATAACCATTTGTCTGAAGTGGTGTAGGGTTTCCTGCCTGGGCAGGGGGTTGGACTAGAAGACCTCCAAGGTCCCTTCCAACTCGGTTATTCTATTCTATTCTATTCTATTCTATTCTATTCTATTCTATTCTATTCTATTCTATTCTATTCTATTCTGCATTCTATTCTATTCATTCTGTATTCTATTCTAATTATTCTGCATTTTATTCTATTCATTCTGTATTCTATTCTATTCCATTCTGTATTCTATTCTAATTATTCTGCATTCTATTCTATTCTATTTTGTATTCTATTCTAATTATTCTGCATTCTATTCTATTCATTCTGTATTCTATTCTATTCTATTCATTCTGTATTCTATTCTAATTATTCTGCATTTTATTCTATTCATTCTGTATTCTATTCTATTCCATTCTGTATTCTATTCTAATTATTCTGCATTCTATTCTATTCTATTTTGTATTCTATTCTAATTATTCTGCATTCTATTCTATTCATTCTGTATTCTATTCTATTCTATTCATTCTGTATTCTATTCTATTCCATTCTGTATTCTATTCTAATTATTCTGCATTCTATTCTATTCATTCTGTATTCTATTCTATTCTATTCATTCTGTATTCTATTCTATTCCATTCTGTATTCTATTCTAATTATTCTGCATTCTATTCTATTCTATTTTGTATTCTATTCTAATTATTCTGCATTCTATTCTATTCTAATTATTTTGCATTCTATTCTATTCTATTCTATTCTAATTATTCTGCATTCTATTCCATTCCATTCATTCTATTCTATTCATTCTGCATTCTTTCCAATTATTCTACATTCTATTCTATTCCATTCCATTCCATTCTATTCTTGTAGAAATAATCTGAATTGTCTGTGACATCACAGAAGTTCAGCCAATCGTTGAACATGGGAAAATAATTCAGAGCCCTTTCTCTCTCTTTCTCTCCCTCTGTTCAGAAACATCTGGCCGATCTCGGTTTAACCGAAGCCGTGGATAAGAACAAGGCTGACCTGTCTAAGATCTCTGGCAAGAAGGACCTGTATCTGTCCAACGTCTTCCACGCGGCGGCCCTGGAACTGGACACGGAAGGGAACCCCTTCGACTCAGACCTCTACAGCCGCGAAGAAATCCGGAATCCCAAACTCTTCTACGTCGATCATCCTTTCCTTTTCCTGGTCAAGGACAATAAGACCAACTCCGTCCTGTTTATCGGCAGGCTGGTGAAGCCCAAAGGAGACAAAATGCGCGACGAATTGTAGTTTGCATGCCGGGTTTACGTTATGTCTCTTCAATTTGATTTTTTTTTTTATCTTGAGATAAAAATGAGATAAAATAGGTGCCTTTTTTAAAAAAACTGGTGCTCGCTCCTCTAACCTTCGTTAAATTTTGAGGTGGGGGGCCATCAAAAGATGGTGAGATACGAAGTTGGGAACAAGGGAAGTGGCGAAGGACGAGGGCTTAATTCTCCAGCACCCCTTTTGAGCCCCACTTTGGTTTTTTACAGGTAGTTCTCAACTTACGACCAAAATCGAGCCCAAAATTTATGTTGTTAAGTGAGACATCTGTTAAAAGTGATTTTTTTTTTTGGCCCCATTTTACGACTTTTCTTGCCATTATTGTTAAGTGAATCACTGCAGCTGTTATATTAGTGACACGGTTGTTAAGTGAATCTGGCTCCCCCCCCCAACTTTACTCGTCAGGTCACCCCGGGTTACTGCGACAATCGTATATATGAGTCAGTTGCCAGGTGCCTGAATTTTGATCACGTGACTCGGGGCATGCTGCAGCAGTCGTAAGTGCGAAACTCATTTTTTCCCAAACTTCAAACGGTCACTAAACTGTCATAAGTCAAAGACTACCTGTGGTTTTATCTGCCCTGGAAAGTTAAATGCAGTCAGAGATTTAGGAAGTTTTGTGTGTGTGATTCATATGCTCTTTTCCAGAAAAAGTGATCTGTTCAGGTTTTGGGGATCTCTTCCTAAAGATAACGGCACAAGGGTTTAACCACATTTAAGATGGTTAAATTTGCCAGTTGATCGACTTTGGGGTTGTGAGATTGTAACCATGGGAAAGACAATGAAAGGCATTTCTTACCCATTTTGCCAGGTTCTCACTGCTGCAAAACCCAGAATGCATTTTTTGGAGCATGAGGTAGTCCTCCGCTTACGACCCCTCCATGGGCTAAGCGAGCCAGTTGTTAAGTGAGTCTCTCCTGATTTTATAACCTCTTGGGCCAGGGGGTTGTTAAGCAAATCCAACTTCCTGCAGTGATTTTTTTTTTTTGTCAGAAATGGGGAGACGCGGCTCTTCCCAGACACTGGGAAGCTGCAACCGTCATAAATACGAAGCCGGTTGTCAAATTTTGCTCACGTGACTGTTGAGGAAGCTGTGATAGTTGTGTGAGGACTGTTCGTAAGAAGTCAACTTTTTTTCCCCCAGTGATGTCGTAATTTCGAAGCCGCTGTACGAGCGGTCGTACGTTGAGGACTGCCAGCACGGTTTACCTGCCAGTAATAACTCTGCAAAGAGAGAGAATGGATACTTCCCCAAGTGTTTTTAAAACTTAGGGCCTTAAGAGGAATTGGGAATCTTGGCTTACCGCAAATGTTCCATGTTCAGCACCTTTAGTACTATGTTTCCCCCGAAAATAAGACCCCGTCTTATTTTTTTTCCAACCAAAAGGCACCAGGTCTTATTTTTGGGGGGATGCTGTCTATTAACTCACTTACGCGCATCGCCCCTGGCCTCTTTTTCGCTGTCAAAGGCCTTCAGGAACTACTTCTGCAGCCGGCAAGGCTTTCCTGAAGGCCTCTGCAGGTGATAACAGAGCTTAGGATCGATCCAGAGCTGTTATCGGCTGCAGAGACCTTCAGGAAAGCCTTGCCGGTTGGAGAAGAAATGGGCCAGCAAGGCAGGTCTTGGGGTGTGTGTGAGACCGGGCTGCAAGTGTCCGAAGGTAAGTAGTAGGGTAGTAGTAGGGTAACTCCACCCCCTGCATCCGCACCCTATCTTAATTTTTACCCGTACACCCTGGAGTGGGCGGAGTCTTAATTAGGGCTTATTTTGGAGGTAGGGTTTATGTGTAAAAAAAAATGAAGCTAGGGCTTACTTTTGGAGTAGGTCGTATTTTCGGGGAAAAAACGGTATTTTAATTCATTTTAAAAACATTTGACTTGGCTCCACTGACCGAGGCTATCCAGGCACATGTAGACATAATATTTAAAGTCCTTACTGAGTGAGAGTATTTGCATTTTCAGTTTTATGAAACGGGAACAGCAAGTCCTGACGGTTTTAGCCCGAGAGGGGGAGCCAAGTCAAACCGGTGGCTGCGTATTTCCGAGAAGACAAAACTGTGATTTTAGACTAAATGGATGTTTTCCACTCCAGCATTGGGAAAATGTATGATTTGCTGGCGTTTTTGACGTAGCTTTGTGTTTTCTCAGTACTTCGGACCATAATCCTCCAAACCTTGGCCTGGGGATAATGGTGCTGCAGATCCATCAAGGGTAAAAAGATGGCAATTATACCACGGGTGTAATAAATATGCAGGGGTTAGGAAATGAGGGCCTTGATTAAATCTGAAAGGCAAAAGTTCAGACTGAGTTAAAACTGAATAATCCCACAGTTTGAATGCATCCTTTCTATTGATGGTGACATACCCAGAATAGGCCGTAACCAGGTTAGTAAGCAATTCAACAGGTATATTTGCAGAGCAGGTTAAACCTCAGTTTCTTGGTGCAATACGCATGTGCCAAGCTATGTGCACTAACTCACATTTTGCAGCAGTCCTGCACAGGAGTAAATTTTGAAGATTTTTAAGTTTTGAAGATTATGCACGTGTCTAAATTTAAAGGGCCAGACTCAGGTAAAACACAAAAATAGACGCACACGCAGTTTCTGCCTTCCTTTTCTAAGTTCATGCCTTTCCCATGTTACACGTGTGATCAGCCTCTCCACCAAGGGGGTAGCTCAGGATGGTCTTTGGGGAGATCCAACACACGCACAGAACTGCAGGGCACGGTGGGATGACGGTGCTATCACGGGTTAAGGGGTGGCTGGGTGAATTAAGCCACGTTTTTGCGATTCGGATGTCTTGTTACTCACCGCACACAACTTTGTTGTACAATTTTTGCAATAAAAAGATTTCTCAGTGAATTGCTGTCTTGATGGTACTCTGGTGGGGGGGGGCATGTAGCAGCATCTGGCAAGCAGCAGCTTTGGAGGGTAATAGAAAATCCCCACCCCCCAACCTTTCCAGAGCACTGAAAAAGAATTAAATGAATATTGTTTCCAGATGGTAAGATTGGCATGTGCTGCGAATAAATCTGATTTTGGCTGGGCTGGGAAAGAAAAACACTCTAAGGTAGCTTAACTTTGGGTACTTTTGAGACAGGTGGACTTCAACTCCCAGAATTCCCCAGCCAGCATTTGGACTTTTAACTCCCAGAATTCCTTAGCACGTGTGGACTTCAACTCCCAGAAGTCCCTAGTCAGCATTTGGACTTTTAACTCCCAGAATTCCTTAGCACGTGTGGACTTCAACTCCCAGAAGTCCCTAGTCAGCATATGGACTTTTAACTCCCATAATTCTCCAGCCAGCATTTAGATTTCCATAGAATTCTTCAGTCAGCATTCAGACCAACTCCCAGAATTCCCCAGCCAAACAAGCTGAAAGAGCCTTGGTGGCGCAGCAGACTAAAGCACTGTTAACACCAGCTGCCTGCAATTACTGCGAGTTCAAATCTTGCCAGGCTCAAGGTTGACTCAGCCTTCCATCCTTCCGAGGTAGGTAAAATGAGGACCCCGATTGTGGGGGCAATAAGCTGACTTTGTATAAAAAAGAACACCGCTGGGGGGGGGGGCGAAAGCCCTACTAAGCAGGTACATACAAAAGAATGAAGGCTATTGCTTAATGCATTGTAAACCGCCCCGAGTCTCCGGAGAAGGGCAGCATATAAATCGAACCAATAAACAATAATAAATCCACCAAAGTTGCTGAGGTTGAGAAACGCCTCAAAACCCGAGTTCGAGTTCCACCAGCAGCTATGGAAATTGCAAGGGGTGGAGTGGGGTGGAATTGGGGGTAATTCACCCTCTCGGCCCTGGGCTACCTTTGCAAGGTGGGCAGAAAATGATAGAAGGGGGTCCTGTATGCAGTACCCGGACACAGGGTGGATAAAAATTAATGATTTTTTTAAAAAAATCAAAAAAATCAGATTTTTTTATTTAAATTGGATTTTTTTTATTTTTATCGAATTTATTTTAATAAAAAACTTTGGGGGTAAAAATCTACCTTAAGATAGTTTTCTATTTAAAATACATAAATAATTGAGTTTATTCAGCATGAAATGGAGCTTAGTTATGTAGCAGGAGGCTGTATATTCGGCAACGCTGGGACTATCGGTGAGTCAACAGCGGGTCAAAGGAGTAGCAGAGATGACAGTTGTTCTTGAAAAATTATGATTTAAATCAAGCCTTTTTACTAGTGATTTAAATCATGATTTAAATCAACTCGATTTAAATCAAATCCACCCTGCCCGGACAAGGGATGCGAAATAAAGCACCCAGTTGCATCCGGTGGCAGCATGTAAATAAGTGGTGATGTTTGTGCAGTGATGTGGCTGTGAGCATTTGGTGCCACTGTGGTTGTGGGTCCTCGGATGGCCTCTAAAATTGCCCCTTTCAACAACAGGAAGCTTGCTGTTAGCGTGTGCACATCCGCCTCCATCTGCTGGGCGTTTGAGTGGACAGGAACAGCTGAAAAAGACCCCATCCCTCTCCACTGCCCCACATTCCTTCATTCCAGAATGCAAAGATGATTTACAAGTGGTCCTCGACTTACGACCACAATGGAGCTCAAAACCACCGTTGCGACGCATAACTGTTTTCAAGTGAATTTTTTGCCAGTCGTTAAGTGAAACACCGGTGGTTAAAGTTAGTAACACGGTTGTTAAATGAAATGGCCTCCCCACTCACGTGGCTTGTCAGGAAGTCTCCAAAAGGGGATCACGTGATCTGGGATACGGCAACCGTCGTAAATATGAATCGGATGCCAAACAGCTGTATTTTGTTGTGGGATGTTGCGATGGTCAGAATTATAAAAAATATTCAAAAACCCACTTTTTCCAGTGCCATTGTAACTTTCGATCGGTCACTAAATTTTTGGTTGTAAATTGAGGATTTGATCTGTGAAAAGCATTACTTAATTGGGCTAAGGTACAGTCGTGGCCAAAATTTGGTTTGGGAAGAATTAAACTAGGTTTCTGACGGTCAAGCTCTCAGTCCTGAGAGCGGGTAAAAGAAAAGACCATTTCTTGTTGGCTTTTAAAAATTTTATTAAGAGATGTTTGGTTTTTCTATAGAACTTCAAGGTTTTAAATCAAAAACCTGCAAGGAAAAGGAAAAAAATATATGTATCAGGGAGTAGAAAGAACTCTCGGGGAGGCAAAGCCTATTTTTATTCTTCCATAAATACAAATTTTGTCTTAATTCTTTCGGAATGACATGCAGCCAATATCGCCCATGGAGCTCGCTTCCCTAAACTGGTGCCCTCAAGATGTCCTTGCATGGCATATACTCCCACTAAAAGTATTTTCTTCCCTTCTATTACTAATTCAATCATTATATATCTTCCTTGTGGATCTGCTTCAATTAATTTAGCCATTAAATCTGTTCTTAGGTATAGAACTATACCATTTTTCTTCTCAGGAGCTGATGCAACAAAATGTTTGCCCAGTCTAGCATTTATCAGATATTTCTGATCACTTGTTCTAATGTATGTTTCTTGCAACCAAATTACATTGTTTTTAAACTGTTTCAAATAAGTGAAATATTTTCTTCCTCTTTTGTGGTGAATTTAAGCCATTTAACATTCCAGGTCAAAACTTTATTTGCCATCCTTGGCCCCTGAAAGCTCTGGGGTAAGATGACTAAGGACACAAATACCCAGAACAATTTAAATCGGGTCCTTTATCTGCCTCTGATAAAAAGGGGAACTTGTGCCTATAGAAGAGAAACTCTATAGATCAGGGTTGAATTGTGGGGTCCTTGGTGCTCCCTGAGCTGAGTTGTTTCCTTGCAGACGTTTCATGACCCAACTAGCGAACATCATCAGTGCTAGAAGGAGGTGGAGTTGGAGGAGGACTGTGGGGTCCTTGATGCTCTCTGAACTTGGTTGTTTCCTTGCAAATGTTTCATGATCCGACTAGGGAACATCTTCGCTTATAGAAGGGCGTTGGGTTTGCTCTCTTTTTATATTCAAGTAGCTTGTTCGTAGAGAGCAAACCCCATTCCCTTTTAGCACTGAGGATGTTCCCTAGTTGGGTCATGAAACGTGTTAGGATATGGTGTTAAGTCTAACAAGTTGTCCAGGCAATATATGTGTTCTATAACTTTAAATGTAAGGCTGAGTCATTGTACTGCTGAGTCATTGTAATGACTAACGACTGCTGACTGAATGCTGACTGCAATTATCATAATTGTACTGTTGGGTCATTGCACTGCTGACTTCACTTATCTTAAGTGGATAATTACTAGTGTAAACTGTATATAACGAGGAAGCCGAGCTATAGTCATTGTTGGACCTGCTCTCATCATTGCTTGACTTGCTGCTTGGAACTGTTACCTTCATGTGAAGAAGCTCTCATCGTGGATAGATATGCTACCATTGTGATTTGTTACCAGCGTTGAACTGCTGTTTGTCTGGTAAGACGATATCTGTAACTTCGGACTGATTTGAATGGCTAAAGACTTGGATCGATAAAAAGACTATGCAATTGTTTTTCACTACAAAGTAAAAGCTTTGTTAAACCAGTTTGTATGTATTGTATTCATTGCTCTCAGTACCGTTTCTCTGTGCACTTACTCTGCTCGTTGGTAACACAACAATATCCTTAACATAACGTCTGCAAGAAAACAACCCAGCTCAGAGAGCACCAAGGACCCCACAGTGGACTGCAAAGAGTACAATCCTTTTCCTCCTCCTCCACAAACCCTACTTCCCTCTAACGCTGATGATGTTACCTAATTGGGTCATGAAACGTCTATAAGAAAACCACCAAACTCAGAGAGACCAAGGACCCCCCAGTCCTCCTCCTCCACTCTGCAAACCCCACTCCCTTATTAGCACTGATGAGACTACCTAGTTGGGTAAGAAAACAACCCGGCTCAGAGAGCTCCAAGGACCGTACAAGGTTGCTTTTCAGTTCATCCTCCTCAGACCCTTACCTCTTACGCCGTGGGCACAGGCTGGGGCATGGGAGGCTGCTGCTCCGGCTTGGTGCCCTTCTGCTCCGAGATGGGGGTGGTGGGCAGAATCTCTTCTTTGGGCTCCACGATGCTGACGTGGTCCGGCAGGGGCTTCTTGGGCCCAATCTTCCCACTGGGATCCCAGGGCAACATGATCTTCACCTTAATACCCAGCACACCTGCAAAATAAAATAAAAAGAATAAAATGGTGAGGCATTGAGACAGGATCGTTTGGCCTTGCAAGCTCAAATTTAACTACCTTGCTTAGCGACAGAAATTTTGGGCTCAAATGTGAGCCATGGTAGCAGCAGTGGTTAGAATGCAGCATTGCAAGGAAGCTCTGCCTGCTGCCAGCAGTTCGATCCTGACCGGCTCAAGGTTGACTCAGCCTTCCATCCTTCCGAGGTGAATAAAATGAGGACCCAGATTGTTGGGGGCATTATGATGACTCCGTTAACCCCTTAGAGAGGGCTGGAAAGCCCTGTGAAGCGGTATATGTCAAAGGTATATTGCTAAATCTAGTTGTAAGTCAAGAACTACCTATATAGTAGCAATAATAAACTCTTCTATGATTTGAATTCAACAAATGCTCTGGGTTGTTTACACCTGAGAGTAGCTCCGCAGACGCTCCTTGAGGGCAGGACTCAGAAGGGAGAAGAAAGGGGCAGGGGCTTCCAAAATCTGAGCTGAACAGAGCTGCTTGGGAGGTCCCTCTTGCCTTACCCTGCCTGAGGAGGACGTGGCGCACGGCAGTGTCCACGTAGTAGTTGACGGGGTCCCCGCTGTGGATCATCAACCCGTCCACAAACTTCATGGACTTGGCGCGCTGGCCACGGAGTTTGCCCGACACAACGACTTCGCAACCCTTGGCTCCGCTTTCCATGATGAAACGGAGGACGCCGTAACACGCCCTGCGCATAGACAGAACACACGAGTGAGAATTTGGGACTATTTAGATGTAAACACAAGAGTGGGGAACCCTCTAAGTGTTATTTAATTAGAATTTAAAAATGATCAGATAGGGCACATTCACATCCTATTTCAGCAAAAAGGAACGCAGAGGTAAAATACCAAACACGGGAGTATAAAATCCGAAAGCTTAATAGAAAGATTACGAACGCATCTTAAGTTGCAAATATAAATTCTTAGTTCATTTGTCGCAGCTATTTTGCCATCAGCAAAATCTCCATTAAAGGCTTTGTTTTTGACACTGTCAGAGTTATGTTGGAGAGTTTGTTTTTCAGCCCCCCAAGTCACAATTTGATGACGGTATTTTGCCCCACTGATAGAAGGCATCTGCGCATCTACCAGGACCAGTGAGAATTCAATTTGCCTGGCTTGAGAGTAAATCTAAAACGTAAGGGATATTTTGTCATGAAACCAAATTGGGAATAGACGTTATAATAATTCAGATAAGGATGTAAGTTAAGATAGAGACAGAACTAGAATTTGTGCACGGAAGTTAATTAGGATGGAGATACCGATGTAGAAAAGCTGTTACTAATGTTTAAGTTTTGATGTCTTTGTTTTTGTTGTGTGTTATGGTTTTCTATTTTTTTGCTCTTTTCTATTTTTTGTACTGTATATTTTAATGTTTGAAAATTTAATTATTATTTTTTTTAAAAAAAAATCAATTTAGTGTTGTCTAAATTGCACGGGGCCGGTCAAACATTTTCCAAAAAATATTAATAAAAAACGATTGATTAAAATTTCAATGTAAGCAAGAGGGTCTTTTCAAGAGCTTCCCTTCTCAGACAAATGCCTCTTGTTCATCCAATGACCGGGCCTCCTCCTTTTGCCAAAGCCACCAACACAGGGCCACAGAACGTGGCACGGTATCGCTGAGCCCGGGCAGAAGGAGGCCCCGTTTCTGACTCGTCATCGTATCATCACAGAAGGGATTTCTTGGGCTTCCAAAACAGGCAGCCGAGAACAGCTCCGTCACGAGCGACAAGACCCCCAAAAGAAGTGTGGCGGATTTCTTCTTTTAAGCACACAACACAACTTTTAAAAGAAGCCAGTGATATGTCCACTAGACCAGGGGGTCTCCAACCTTGGCAACTTTAAGCCTGGCGGACTTCAACTCCCAGAATTCCCCAGCCAGCCATGAATGATAGAGTTGAAAGACACCAGAAGGGTCATCTAAGTTAGGGGTCTCCAACCTTGGCAACTTTAAGCCTGGCGGACTTCAACTCCCAGAATTCCCCAGCCAGCTTCGCTGCACTAGACACCCGAGTTGCGTCTTTGTTGAAGGCCAAGGGAAACGGGTACATTCAAAGTCCATCATGCTGAAGTTGCACAAAAAGCTACAAGAATTGACAGATTAAAACAGAAAGCTCAGATCTGGTTTTGGCCCGATGCTCACCTACGCACGGCAAGGCCTCCCAGAAGCTTGTACCGCAGGGATTCGGCTTGGGCGATGGCGCACAATCCTCGGGTGGCCACTTTCTCGGCATAGAGCTGCGGGAGAGAGAGAGAGAGAGAGAGAGAGAGGGAGGGAGAGAGAGAGAGAGAGAGAGAGAGAGAGGGAGAGAGAGAGAGAGAGAGAGGGAGAGAGAGTGTAACACACTTCACAAACACATCACAGGCAGGAGGAGTTAACTAATCTCTGCTAAAAAAAACTCCTTTTTTTTTTTTGCTTTGTAGTTAGTGGAAATTATTTACTTTCCCCCTGGGGAAGAAACAGATGGTCCTTGACGTACAACCATTCGTTTAGTGACCGTTGCAATGGTGTTAGGAAATGATTATTATCTACCTTGTTGGTTTGGCAATATATAAACCATCAACGTAGCTTTAAGACTGCTGTATTGCATCATACTGTGTCCTGATTGGTTAGCTCTGTAGCCAATGTCCTTAAGAGGGAGCTAGAAACATGGTTTGTTCTCTTTGCTGTTCTTGCTCTGTATGCTACTGTTTGCAAATCCGGAAGAACTGTTTATTGTGAATGACTACGACGACTGGTAAGAAGACTTTGTTATTAGATTATCTCTGGACTGTTGTTTTGCTATCTCCTGCTTTATATGTGTATGACCTGGACTGTTTATTGGACTGTGCCTTACTCTTCCCTGAAAGTAAACACTACTCAGTGCATCTGTGTGTTGGCTGTGTTTATTCGTAACTACTCTCAATCGCTTTCATGTGCACACCCTTGCTACTCAAGGGTTACTCTGCGAATTCCTTAACAAATGGCATTGAAAAGGATGACTTATAGCCATTTTGCACACTTTATGACCACAAGGCCTAAGCAAGACAGCGGTTAAAGGGAATTTTGCTCCATTTTGCAATCTTTCTTGCAGGCTAGTGAATCACTGCGGTTGTTAAGTTAGCAACCTGGCTGTTAAGTAAATCTGGTTTTCCCCACTGAATTTGCTTGTCAGAAGATCGCAAAAGGGGATCATTTGACCCCAGGATACTGCAACTGTCAGATGCCAAGCATCGGTATTTGGACGACAGGGATACTTGCAACGGTCTTAAGTGTGAAAAACAGTCATAAATCACTTTTTTCCCTCCATGACACTGTAACTTTGGTCACTAAGTGAAGAGTTTTAAGTTGAGGTTTATCTGTAAAGAAATTTTAGTTTCCTCTGACAGGGGATGTTTTCAATACCCGCCTTTTAAATCCAACGCTCAGCACACAACCGCACATAGACAATACGGATAGTCCTTGATTTACAACAGTTCGTTTAGCGACCATTCAAATGGCACTGAAAAAAGTGACTTATGACCATTTTTGTTGTGGCCCGCCAGCGAGCTGTGCAGCTAGTAGCTGATTCCAACAGCGAGGAGGCTGGTGTGGTGCTGCGCCAGCAGCCTGTGCAGCTGGCACTCGAGTCGGACAATGAGGAGGCTGGAGAAGATGTGGTGCCAGAGGCGGGGACTCAGCCAGGGCCTTCAGAACCTCCAGAAGCTCTCTTAAGTGAAGAGGAAGAAGAGGAGGAGCCTCTTCTCGATGCACGGGCATGCAGAGCTGCCAAAAGGCAGGAGTGGCTCCTCAGGAGGAGGTCTCCTCGAGAGTAAGGCTCGGGGCTAATTGGCCACTCCCTTAGCCTATTTAAGGAGGAACGCCGACTGAAGCAATTTGCAGGGAACAACTTCGTTCACTTTCCTTCGCGTCTGGATCTTAGTTCTCATCAGTTTCCTGCAAATTGCTTCTGGGCATTCTGGCAACCGTAGTAAGATTACGATTATTTATTCTTTGGATTCTTGTCGGCTGTTAAGAAAGTTAATTAACAGCCTTTATTTGAAAAAGACTGATTTAATTTAATAAACTAAGGTTTGTACAGACTTTGTGTGTGCTGTGTTCTTTGCTGGGTCCGTAGCTGGGGCAGAACAGTTTTTCAGAGTTATGACCTTTGCAGCATCCCCATGGTCACATGATCAAAATTTAGAGGCTTGGCAATTGGTTCATACTTATGACCTTTGCTGTGTCCTGGGGTCACGTGATCCCCTTTTGTGACGAGCAAAGTCAACGGGGAAGCCAGATTCGCTTAACGACCGTGTTTCTAACTTAACAACTGCAGCGATTGACTTAACAACTGTGGCAAGAAAGGTCCTAAAATGGGGCAAAACTCACTTAACAAACGGCTCACTTAAGAGCAGAAATTTTGGGCTCAATTGTGGTCGTAAATCGAGGAGTACCTGTAAACAGCCCATTAAAAGCCACGACTGAACTGCTTGTGACTTTTAAATTCACATTAAGTAATCCTGCCTGTCCCTTCTCAGACAAATGCCTCAAGTTCATCCAGTGAGTAGGACACCCTTGTCAGAGTCAACCAGCAAAGTGCCACAGAACGTGGCCCCAGGCTGTTGGCTCCGAGCAAGAGGGTGTCCATTTCTGACTCGTCATCGTATCGTCACTGAAGGGAAGATAAGCGCTTAAGGCAAGAGTTTTTCACATTCGGCAAGTTTTAAGGTTGGGTGGACTTCAACTCCCAGAATGCCCCAGCCAGCACAGTGTTACCTCCACACTGGCCTCCGGGAAGCCAAATCGCTTCTGAACCACGGCCGTCAGCTCGCGAATCCGGCGTCCTTTCTCTCCCAAAACGTTCTGAGTTCTGAAACGCAAAAGGCAAAGATTGGCATGAGGTCAATTCCGCCAGAATAAACTCTGAAAATTTCTAGTATTTAATTTGTTTAGATCTAGCCTGCATTTCACTGCTACTGGAATAAATTAGGAGCCTTGGTAGTACAGTGGTTTAAAGCACCCTGTTATTAAGACCAGCTGCCTGCAATTACTGCAGGTTCGAATCTTACCAGGCTCAAGGTTGACTCAGCCTTCCATCCTTTCTAAGGTAGGTTAAATGAGGACCCAGTTTGTGGGGGCAATAAGCTGACTTTGTATAAAATATACAAAAGTATGAAGGCTATTGCTTAATGCACTGTAAGCTGCCCTGAGTCTCCAGAGAAGGGCGGCATATAAATCAAATTTATATATATATATATATATATATATATATATATATATATATATATATATATATATATATATATATATACATACATATATACATATATATATATATATCGATCCAACTTTTGGATCGAGGGGTTCACAAAATCATTTCTTCTGCTCGATTCCGACAACTTGCGTACATCTAGGCTGTATTTACGTTCTCTCGTTGACTGCAGCTGTTTTATACCTGCTTCCCACAGTTGTAAATTGGGTCATCACGTACTTGGCCCACCCAATATGATGACTTTTGCAATGATAATTAAGCGAGTCCATTGTTCCCTATGGGGAGTTTCTATCTAAACTTGAGAGGTGAACGCTGCCTTTTCAGCAAAAATCACAGTACATTTATGTGACTGCAGGATTTTGCGAACAGTCAAATATGTAGGCCAGTTGTTCAGCATCTAAAAGGCAGTCACAGGACTGCTGAGGTGCGAAGGAGGGGGGGGAGAGAGGGAAGGATACAGCCACCCGAATTTTGGAACCTCTATGGGGAGGGTCCTTTGTAATTTAAACAGCCACCAATTGAGTCATAAGTGAAGGACTCCATCCATCCATCCAGTTTCCCCGAAAATAAGACCCTGTCTTATATTTTTTTGAACCCCGAAATAAGCGCTTGGCCTTATTTTCAGGGAGGTCTTATTATTTTGGGGTGTATGGAGGAAGCCAGAGAAAATGGTGGGGACCGGCTGTGCATGCATTTAAATATTTTCGGGAAGGGCTTATTTTATTGCATACGCTCAAAAGCACGATTGGGCTTACTATCAGGGGATGTCTTATTTTAGGGGAAACATCTATCTCTATCTCTCTATCTACATCCATCTATCTGTCCTTCTGTCCATCCACCTACTTACCTAATTTTGAGAGAGCTCAGCTCACAAGCAAGACTCCTACAAACACCTGTTCAAGACTGTCCAAAAGTAGCAACTACCAGTAGTAAGAAAAAACAAAACCCACAGCTGCTCAGCTACTAACTGCTGCAGGGAGAAGGATCATACGATGTCTGCATTAAAATATATGCATTGGTTGCCAACTTCTGAATGGTAATTGAACTGTTTGCTTTTGAATTTTTTTCAGCGGCTCAAGAGAACCTTCTACAACAACATGTTGTGCACCAGTTGTGAACTTTCTTGGACTAAGTGTCTGTCTTGCACACAGACACTCGTATCTCAAGTCTGGACTACTGCAATTGACCGGCTGAAGACCATCCATTGCAGGCAGAGACTGATGGTTAAGTCTGCAGTGGCAAACAAGATTGTTTCCAGTAGCACCTTTTCCGAGTAAAATTTTATTATGAGGCAGACATTTTTGTGAGCTGATAACTTGCGGCTTTTAATAAAAGTTGTGAGTCAGAGAGTATCCTACTGGGCCCTGATCTGAAGACCACCCACAAACTCAAAAGGTTACAGACTTGCCCATGTAATAACTTTACCCAGCCTTGTATAGTTCAGAGCTGATTATATTTAAGGCCACTTACTTCAAAATAAATTTGCCCATCCTGTAAGATTTGGGACAAGAGGCCCTGCTCAGAGTCCCATCTACACCTCCTAGTAGGGCCTTCCCAACTAACACATTAATAACCAGAGTAAGAATGAAGGCGGCTGCTGCTCCCAAGGGTGCTTCTTCAGATAACTGGGGGAAGAGCTAATCCATGAGATTTTTTGCAACCATGTGACAGAAGGACCACACGAATGACCTGGTAGCAAGGATGATGATTTCGGTCCTGGTTGGGGTAACACGGACCTCCACCCCGGAGTAGCCATCTTCAGCCAGCTCCCGAGTCAAAAACTCGTTCAGTTCAGCTTTGAAAATGCCATCAGCCACAAACTGGAAACAAAACACAAAAGGGTGAGATACTGAAATTTTTTTTCTTTTCATCATACCTATTTTATGAAGAGAGTCCTGACCAGGTCACGTCTTATATAACCCTATATAATCAAAATCATCATTATAATTTATCTTAATCTTCCCGTTTTTTCCAATATTTATATCTCTTTTTATTTATTTATTTAATCTAATTTTTATACATCCTTTATTACAAATTTATAATTTTTCTCCATCTCTTTGTTTTAACTTCTGCCATATTACTTTCTTTCCATCATTTTTTACCCTTTTCAATTTTATTTTTAAATAACATCACTTTGCGCCTTATGCTTCTTCTCTATTACAATCCCTCCAATTGTTTACTCTCTTCCTTTATTTCTGTAAGGGTCTCTCCCTACCCAATCACAAACAATAAAATATTCATCTTAATTTTCCATTATCATCAAAATTAATGATATTCTTATATTCAATTATTTTCACCTTTCCGTCTGCTGTAGTTTATCACAAACATGTTCTATTCCCCCTTTTTTTTTTACATAAATAGTCACTTTCATAATTTCACCGGCACTGGGGGGAAAAAAAGCGACTTATGACCACTTTTTTCACACAACTGTTTCAGCGTCTCCCCTGGTCACGTGATCAAAACTGAGACACTTGGCAACGGATTCACCTTTATGACGGTTGCAGGGTCCCATATACCAGAGCAGAGCATTTGAACTACCCATCATTTAAGGCAGAGAGTGAGTCCCCCCCCAATTGCCTTTTGGGAGTTTGCTCAGGCATCAGTTCAACAGGTTCAGTGGCTAAGACGCTGAGCTTGCTCGATCAGAAAGGTTGGCAGTTCGAATCTCTAGTACAGGTCTCCTGCTTGAGCAGGGGGTTGGACTAAATGACCTCCAAGGTCCCCTCCAACTCTGTTACTGTTACATTTGTGTCTTATCCCTGTCTGCCCCGAACACACAAAACTGGGTTGTGTGTTGGGGCAAAAATGGTTGTGTGTCTGTCCCAACACACAAACCTTATGCCAGACCAGCATTTTAACTGCAGATAGCAGTTAAATGTTGGTCTGGCATTGGAGAGATGCAGGTTCCAGTCCTCCCTTCAGCTACAGATGGTCGGCCTGGCACTCTTAAGCCTATTAGCCCCATTTCACAAGGGGGGGGGGGGAACTGACTATAGACATTTCTTTGAAACTCCTAAAGCAATTTTTTCAATCTTGGCAACTTTTTAAGATGGGTGGACTCCCAACTCCCAGAAACCCCCCCCCCCACCCTATTCCTGGGCTTTAGAAACCCCTCCCCCAAGTGTCTCTGGGCCTCTGTCTCCGCCCACAGCCTCCCTCACAGGGCTGTTGTTCAATTCAATTCATGTGCAATGAGATGGGTTGAGCTCCCTCAGTGCAGCCCCCCCCCCCTTTCAACACAATACAACTCACAGTGCAAACAGAAAATCCCTAACCCAGGGGTGGGCAAATGTGGCCCTTTTTACAACCTGTGGACTTCAACTCCCAGAATTCCTGAGACAGCCAAGCTGTCTCAGGAATTCTGGGAGTTGAAGTCCACAGTTGTAAAAAGGGCCACATTTGCCCCCCCCTTGCCCTAACCCAATAAATAACATTAACAAAATCCCATTGCACCAGCGTGAAGCTGGATGCGAGGGCTCAGGTTCAAATCCAGATTCAGCCCCTCTCTAGCCTACCTGGCAGGGCTGTTGTGGAGGAAAGTATGTCCCATGCTGCACTCCTATAGTAATACCTAGGCATAATAAGCACGTGCTTTAAGCTATCGGGCAGCTTCCGGTCCCGGCCGGCCCGTCTAGCCTCGGTCTCGTTGCCTTCTCGGCCCAGCCAGACCCAACTAGGATTTGGGCCGGAGCCGCGGAGAGATGGAGCGGTGGCTCAGTCTCAATCCACCCCCATCCGTGGGTCCCGCCGTCGCACCGACCCACCTAGCCGGCCTCACCCCGCCGCTCGACCCGCTGCGCCTTCTCCGGCCCGTATTTCTTCCGCCGCCGCCCGGCCACAAGGCTCCACAAGGCCCCCGAAAAACCTCACCTTTCGCTTCTTGGAGATCTGTACCGCCATCTTGAGCCGCGCCGCTCTGGCGAAAAAAAGAGGCGGCTTCCGCCGGCGCAGAGGACTATAGGGATTCTCTGCCGCTCGTCATTGGCCAGCTGGCGTCACGTGGACGGAAAGGACCGCGAGGCATGCTGGGAAGTGTAGTTGACGCTGTTTGAGAGACGGCTGCTTGAAGTTCATGATTCTTCCCTGCTTCCCATTGGTTGAGCTGTTTAGGGTTTTTTTTTGGGGGGGGGGAATGTAGGCTGATGTTGAACTTTAATTGGGCGTTGAGATAGTAATAATAATAATAATAATAATAATAATAATAATAATAATAATAATAGTAGTAGTAGTAGTAGTAGTAGTAGTAGTAGTAGTAGTAACAATGGGAAGGAAGAGGAATAAACAGATAGAGCTTCCATGTGCAGCTGCAGTATACCTGTGACATTCTTTTGTCAAGGTTTTTTTCTTTTTTTAATTCATGCAACTTACCTAACCTCCCATCTCACCAAACTGATTCTGACAATAAGATTGTCATAATCACTTACGTGAGATGGGAGGTTATGGGAGGATAATTTTTATTTATTTTTATTTTATTTCAAATTTATATACCGCACCTTCTCCCGAAGGACTCAGGGCGGTGTACAGCCAGATAAAAACATACAATACAAACATTAAAAACAATTAAAAGGATATATATTAATTTGGCCCCAATTTAAGATAACAAACCAATTAAAAAATTAAAAATATGTTAAAAAATATGTTAAGCCAGCCCGGCTTGCTGAAAAAAAGAAAGTTTTAAGGGCGCGGTGGAAGGCACCAAGGTCTAATAAGAAATGCCGCCGCTAAATTTAGAGAAATGGCAAAAATTGTGGTTGCAAAATTATACATTGACAATGTCTACACCATATAAGGAGAATTTGTATAAGAAGTTTTACAGGTGGCATCTACCCCGACGAGAATAGCCAGAATGTTCAAGAACAAATTGGAGAAATGTTGGAAATGTCATCAGACTCCAGGATCATATTACCATATGTGGTGGACATGTGTAGAAGCTACAAGAAATTTGAGTAAAATCCACACGTGGCTGGAAAAAATGACAAAGAAACACATTGACTTTAAACCTGAGATATTTTTATTAGAGATTTTACCAGAAACGTATAACAGAGAATTGAGATATTTAATTGTGAATGTTTTAACAGCGGCTTGAATTGTATTGGCTAAAAATTGGAAAATGGAGAAAATACCTACAGAAGAGGAAGTTATTCAGAAAATTATGGAACGTGCTGAAATGAGTAAACTGACATTTGAAATTATTATATGTATATGAAATCTTAATCTATTCACCGCCCTCAGTCCTTCGGGAGAAGGGCGATATAGAAATTAAATAAATAAATAAATCAATAAGTAAGTAAGTAAGTAAGTAAGTAAGAGAACAGGAAGACAAACAGTATTATATGATACGGGATTTATTTTATCAATGGCTAGATAATAAAGCATGGAAATGAAGTATGAAATATGAAATAAATGTAATGATAAAATATATGAAGCGATTTTTTTATGAGAGACAGGCCATTGTTAAATAATTGTTAAATGAGAATAATAGCACAAAGGGATATAAAAAAATGGTCAAATAAGAGAAATTAAATAACTTGTAAATTTTGCATATGGGATTAAGCACAAAAGAATTGTAACCGATTGACACACTTTTTGTGATTTTTTTTTTTATTTGATTTATATCCTTCTCCGGAGACTCAGGGCGGCTTACAGTGCGTTAAGCAATAGCCTTCATACTTTTGTATATTTATACAAAGTCAGTTTACACAATCTGGGTCCTCATTTTACCTACCTTAGAAAGGATGGAAGGCTGAGTCGACCTTGAGCCTGGTGAGATTCGAACTTACAGTAATTGCAGACAGCTGGTGTTAATCACAATGCTATTAGTCTGTTGAGCTACCAGGCCCGGTAATGGATGATGGTTGTTTTATGTTTTGTTATGTTTAAAAATTAAAAAAAAAATCAAAAAAAGAAGAAGAAAGAAATGCCCCCGCTGTATTCTTTCCCCCATCCATGCATTTTCAACATGCGGTGTTATCGTCTCAACAACACCCTGGGCTAGTCGCGCATTTTATTTTTATTATTTTTTAAAAAAGATTTTTAAGCCAACCTAAGAGAGATACTGTGTGACTTTAGGGTTTCCTGCTTGAGCAGGGTTGGACTAGAAGACCTCCGAGGTCCCTTCCAACTCTGTTATTATTTTCTCTCATGCGAGAAGTCAAATTTATCCATCCCTCCAAAATCTTTGAACTTTGCCAACATTCCTTCCTAGTGGGGAGTGTTGAATCTTCCTAGCTTTGTGCAAGCAGTAATCCGAGGGAGCCTTGGTGCTCTCTGAGTTTGGTTGTTTTCTTGCAGACTTTTCATTACCCAACTAGGTAACATCACCAGTGCTAGGAGGGAGTGGGATTGGTAGAGAAGGAGAAAAGGAGGAGGGGGAGAGGGAGGACTGTGGTGTCGAAGCGTGAATCAGCCTCGTTCCCCCCCCCCCCCCCGGGGAAACTGTAATTAATTAGAGGTGAATGGATCTTGTTTTCCATGCTGTATACTTTCAAAGAAAGAAAACCCGAAGTATATATTCTAATAAGGATTTTATTATAAAGAAATAAAACAAACTTGCTAACTACATCGTTACTGGACAAAAGAAAAAGATCAGGAAGTTAGAAAAGAAAGAATGTAGATATGCGCAGTAGTCCAATGTCTCACAAGACAGACTCATCTCTGTTGCTACAGAGATGTGATAAAGTCCTCTGGCAGGCTACCATAAGTCTTAGGATGGAAGCTCAGCTGACAAATACATAATGCAGTGACATGTGGGGTCCTTGGTGCTTGCTGAGCTTGGTGATTTTCTTGAAAGACGTTTCATGGCCCAGCTAAGTAACATCATCAGTGCTAGAAGGAGGTGGGGTTTGCAGAGAGAAGACTGGAGATAAAGAAGGAGATGGGGAACTGTGGGGTCCTTGGTGCTCTCTGAGCTTAGTGGTTTTCTTGGAGACGTTTCATGACCCAACCAGGGAACATCATCAGTGCTAGAAGGAGGTGGAGTTTGTGGAGTTGAAGGAAGGTGCGGGAGGAAGAGGAGGAGGAGGAGGAGGAAAACTGGTGGTACAGCAGGAGGAGAACTGGGGGGGTGCTTGGTGCTCTCTGTGTTGGATGGTTTTCTTGCAGGCATTTCATTACCCAAACTCAGTGCTAGTCCCGTTAGCTACTAGCACTGATGATGTTACCTACTTTGGCAACGAAATGTCTGCAAGAAAACACCAAGCTCAGAGAGCAACGAGGAACCCCAACAGTTTTCCTCCTTCTCCTTCTCTATCACCACTCCTCCTCCTCCCCTCTGCCAACTCAACTCTCTTCTGGCACTGATGATGTTCCCTAGTTGGGTCAGGAAACGTCTGCAAGAAAACCACAGCCCCAAGGAACCCTCATTTCAACCCTGAGCTACAAAATATTCTCCTTTTTTGGTATACAATAATATTTATTGGTTTGATTTATATGCCGCCCTTTCTCCGGAGACTCAGGGCGGCTTACAATGCTTTTAAGCAATAGCCTTCATACTTTTTTTATATACCTGATTAGTAGGGCTTTTGCCCCCCCCCAAGCAGTGTTCTTTTTTATACAAAGTCAGCTTATTGCCCCCACAAACCGGGTCCTCATTTTACCTACCTCGGAAGGATGGAAGGCTTGAGTCAACCTTGAGCCTGGTGAGATTTGAACTCACAGTAATTGCAGGCAGATGGCAGCTAAGTGCTACTTTAACAGCGCTTTAGTCCGCTTCGCCACCAAGGCTCATGCACTGCTCTGATCACATGCTGACAAGACAGGTATCCTTCTATGTTTCAAGAAAACATCTGGATGCTGACGCAAGACCAAAAAAAAAAAAAAAAGCACGATTTGCAGTTGTGACCACAGGAGGGCACAGTTGGATCGCGGAAAAAGGAGGCGGCCCAGAGCTGTCCAGCAACCTTAGAAGCTATAGGGGGAGCCCCATGTGCCCAACTCACTCCCAATGGGGCTCATGAAACCGACCCATTTCTTCAGTTAGCGCTTCTTGTTATGCCAGCCCTGCTCCCACATCTTATGTCTAAATTAGCTTTTTTTGTATTTTTTTTTTTTAAAAACTAAAGTCAGGGATCTCCAACCTTGGCAACTTTAAGCCTGGCGGACTTCAACTCCCAGAATTCCCCAGCCAGCAAAGCTGCCAAGGTTGGAGACCCCTGATTTAGATGACCCTTCTGGTCTCTTCCAACTCTATCATTCATGGCTGGCTGGGGATTTCTGGGAATTGAAGTCCACAGGTCTTAAAGTGGCCAAGGTTGGAGACCCCTGACTTACATGACCCTTCTGGTCTCTCCCAACTCTATCATTCATGGCTGGCTGGGGAATTCTGGGAGTTGATGTCTGCCCGGCTTAAACTTGCCATGGTTGGAGACCCCTGACTTAGATGACCTGTCTGGTCTCTTCCAACTCTATCATTCATGGCTGGCTGGGGAATTCTGGGAGTTGATGTCTGCCTGGCTTAAAGTTGCCATGGTTGGAGACCCCTGACTTACATGACCCTTCTGGTCTCTTCCAACTCTATCATTCATGGCTGGCTGGGGAATTCTGGGAGTTGAAGTCCGCCCGGCTTAAAGTTGCCAAGGTTGGAGACCCCTGACTTAGATGACCCTTCTGGTCTCTTCCAACTCTATCATTCATGGCTGGCTGGGGAATTCTGGGAGTTGAAGTCCGCCCGGCTTAAAGTTGCCAAGGTTGGAGACCCCTGACTTAGATGACCCTTCTGGTCTCTTCCAACTCTATCATTCATGGCTGGCTGGGGAATTATGGGAATTGAAGTCCACAGGTCTTAAAGTGGCCAAGGTTGGAGACCCCTGACTTAGATGACCCTTTTGGTCTCTTCCAACTCTATCATTCATGGCTGGCTGGGGAATTATGGGAATTGAAGTCCACAGGTCTTAAAGTTGCCAAGGTTGGAGACCCCTGACTTAGATGACCCTTTTGGTCTCTTCCAACTCTATCATTCATGGCTGGCTGGGGATTTCTGGGAGTTGAAGTCCGCCAGGCTTAAAGTTGCCAAGGTTGGAGACCCCTGGACTAGATAAATGTCTATGGAGATTTTTAACCATCCAGGTCTTGGTTATCTCAAAGGTGCTTCCCCCACCCCCACCTCAAAAAAAACAAAAAAAACAAAAGGCAACTGGACTTTTTGGGGTTTTTCCTTTGAAAACCTTTCGGTTCTCCTCCAAGTAGCTTCTTCAGTTCTGAGAATTGAAATGTTCTCAAAGAGAAAAAAAACCCCCAAGAAAGTCCAATTGCCTTTTGGGGAAAAAAGCCCCTTTGTGATTAGATTAGAATAGAACAGAACAACAGTGGCATGGGACCTTGGAGGTCTTCTAGTCCAACCCCTGCTGAGGCAGGAAACCCTATTATACCATTTCGGACAAAGCACTGTCCAATGTCTTCTTTAAAATGTCCAGTGTTGGAGCACCCACAACTTCTGGTGGCAAGGGGTTCCACTGGTTAATTGTCCTCACTGTTAGGAAATTTCTCCTTTAGTTCCAAGTTGTTTCTCCCTTTGATGAGTTTCCATCCGTTGCTTCTTGTCCTACATTCCGGTGCTTTGGAGAATAAATTGACCTCCTCTTGTCTGGGGCAACTCCTCAAATATTGGAACACTGTTATCATGTTGTCGTCTCGTCGTTGGGAGTGGGGAGGGAATGGAGATTTTGCAGTATCCTTCCCCGGGAGTGAGGAGGGAATGGGGATTTTGCAATGTGCTTCCCCTGGAGTGGGGAGGGAATGGGGATTTTGCAGTATCCTTTCCCCAGGAATTGGGTGGGAATGGGGATTTTGCAGTATCCTTCCCCTGGAGTGGGGAGGGAATGGGGATTTTGCAATATCCTTCCCCCAGGAATTGGGTGGGAATGGGGATTTTGCAGTATCCTTCCCCTAGAGTGGGGAGGAAATGGGGATTTTGCAGTATCCTTCCCCTGGAGTTGGGTGGGAATGGGGATTTTGCTGTATCCTTCCCCTGGAGTGAGGAGGGAATGGGGATTTTGCAATATTCTTCCCCTGGAGTGGGGAGGGAATGGGGATTTTGCAGTATCCTTCCCCTGGAGTGGGGTGGGAATGGGGATTTTGCAGTATCCTTCCCTGGAATGGGAAGGGAATGGGGATTTTGCAATATCCTTCCTCTAGAGTGGGGACAGAATGGAGATTTTGCAGTATCCTTCCCCTGGAGTGGGGTGGGAATGGGGATTTTGCAGTATCCTTCCCCTGGAGTGGGGAGGGAATGGGGATTTTGCAATATCCTTCCCCTGGAGTGGGGTGGGAATGGGGATTTTGCAGTATCCTTCCCCTTCCACGCCCATCAAGCCACGCCCACAGAACCGGTAGTATTAAAAATTGAATTTCACTTTTGCTCTTTAGATAAAGGAAAGGGGCAAAAAGTATAAAGCAGCAGCTTCCAATCTTCTTTTATCAAATAAATACAAATAAATTTATTGTCTCCCCTCCAGTGGTGAAATTCAAATTTTTTAACTACCGGTTCTGTGGTGGGCATGGCAGCGGAAGAATACTGCAAAATCTCCATTCCCACCCCACTCTGGGACCAGCCAGAAGTGGCATTTGCCGGTTCTCCAAACTACTCAAAATTTCCGCTACCGGTTCTCCAGAACTGTCAGAACCTGATGGATTTCACCCCTGCTCCCCTTCCTCTTTAAGGAGGTTACACCTGAAACCCTTTCTAATCCCCGAATCCATAAAACACCCTTTCATTTATTCCCGTTTTCAGTAAAAAGTCCATAAAAGTATCCAAGTCACTAATAAACGTACTTTGTTGTAGTCTTGCCTAATTAAAAAATAAGTCAGTTTTGCCATACTTGAAAATTAGAAACTTATATGAGACACAGGAAACTGACGGCAGAAAAAGACTCCTGTCAAGTTATTTTGTTTTTATAATTATTATTTTTTAATTTTTTAACTTTTATTTATTATACTAAAATAAGGTGAATGATGCAGTGGCCTAGAGGTGGAGTTTTGGCCTCATAATCAGGAGGTTGTGAGTTCGATCCTAGGTAGAGGCAGATATTTTTCTCTCTGGGCACTATGAGAATGTCAGACTTCGATGCTATCTCAAAATAAATGAATTTCCAAACTGCCAATCTTTAAGGAAATCTTCTCTTTATTCGAGCACAGCAACCGGATCATGACTCGATGCGGACAAGACTGACCTTTTGGCCCCCAATCCCTCCCTTTCCGATCCCCAATTATCTGCTTCTCATTGGCTATCTTCCAAGTCACTCTCCTGACTTCTTGTCTCGTCATTTCACAGGAATGTTCCCCCCCCTCTTCATTTCCACGGAGACCGGGCTTCAAAGGGATTCAGCAGGCAAAGGTTCAGGGCTTATCTCCCTTTTCTATGTCAGCGCTGAGACGCTGACAGAGAATATCTCTGCTGAACAAAACTCCGCACTGGCGACAGGAAAGGCATCCGGCCATTAAACACTCAACTCCATTCAGCTGTTCAGACTCCACCCCGCAAGGGATTATGGAGTCATTATGATAGTAAAATAAGGTAGGGTTTTTTTTTTTTTAAGAAGTCGTTAATCACTGTTCCACTTCTGCCGAAATTGTATTATTTGTTGCTAAATGTTAGTAGGCACTCTTTGGTCATTTCCTTTTCACTTCCTTCTTCCTTGCTAATATTTCGGAGGAAGCCTCCAAATTGTTCAGAAGCTGGGATTTGGAGACATCTGGACTTTTGACTCAGCCCTTTTTCTTCCGAACAAACCTTTTCTCTGGAAAACTGGAAAGTTCATCGTTATCCTTATCTTTATTCATTAAATATATAACTCAAGTCAACTGAACATTCAAAAATGCATCACAAATACCATCGACGGGTGCTAATGGTTTATATGGGTTGCTGCCAGCTTCCTAGATATCAACCAAGTATCTTCATTATTATTATTATTATTATTATTATTATTATTATTATTATTATTATTATTATTATTATTTGAACACATAATCGTTTGCGTGCCCGCTGCAAAATGGGGGATTCTCAGGAGTGGAAAAATGGATTTATTTATTTATCTATCTATCCATTCTTTTAAAAGGCCCCCTCTACCTCGAAGTTATGAAATATAAATCGCATTAGCTCTTGATTTTATGAGAAATGAGTCTAGACTGGGGAGTTTAAGGTTGGGGGAAAAACAATAAAACATCGTCTCCATGGATCGCTTCCATTTCTGCAACCAAGAGAATTTAAAAAAGCGAGCAGGAACTGAATTAGAGTCCAGACAGATCTGATCTTTCCAGTTAAACCAGGACAAAGAGAGTAACCAGGTTAAGTGTCAGTCCAGGGCTTTTGAGAAATGTTTTGCTCTTGTGTTTGCATGCTTTCTGTGAGAATCTGAGAGGAAACTGATCAAGGCTGATGGGAAATTCATTCTGACTTGAGGATTTCTGTCTCTGTTTGGTCTCGCCCACTCAAGAGTGCTGCAGAATCCTGAAGCTTGCACAATCTTTAAATCGGGGTTTCTCAACATTGGCAATTTTAAGACAGGTGGGACTTCAACTCTCTCAAAATTATTATTATTAATATTACAGGTAGCCTTCGACTTACAACCATTTGTTTAGTGACCGCTCAAACTTACAACAGCTGAGAAATTCTGGGAGTTGAAGTTCACAAGTCTTAAAATGGCCATGTTTGGAGACTGTGGCATTCTGGGAGTTGAAGTCCAGAAGTCTTAAAATGGCTGTGTTTGCAGACTGTGGGAATTCTGGGAGTTGAAGTCCACAAGTCTTAAAATGGCCGTGTTTGGAGACTGTGGCATTCTGGGAGTTGAAGTCCACAAGTCTTAAAGTGGCCATGTTTGGAGACTGGGGGAATTCTGGGAGTTGAAGTCCAGAAGTCTTAAAATGGCCATGTTTGGAGACTGTGGCATTCTGGGAGTTGAAGTCCAGAAGTCTTAAAGTGGCCGTGTTTGGAGACTGGGGGAATTCTGGGAGTTGAAGTCCAGAAGTCTTAAAGTGGCCATGTTTGGAGACTGTGGCATTCTGGGAGTTGAAGTCCAGAAGTCTTAAAGTGGCCATGTTTGGAGACTGTGGCATTCTGGGAGTTGAAGTCCAGAAGTCTTAAAGTGGCCATGTTTGAAGACTGGGGAATTCTGGGAGTTGAAGTCCAGAAGTCTTAAAGTGGCCATGTTTGGAGACTGTGGCATTCTGGGAGTTGAAGTCCAGAAGTCTTAAAGTGGCCATGTTTGGAGACTGGGGGAATTCTGGGAGTTGAAGTCCAGAAGTCTTAAAGTGGCCATGTTTGAAGACTGGGGAATTCTGGGAGTTGAAGTCCAGAAGTCTTAAAGTGGCCATGTTTGGAGACTGTGGCATTCTGGGAGTTGAAGTCCAGAAGTCTTAAAGTGGCCATGTTTGGAGACTGGGGGAATTCTGGGAGTTGAAGTCCAGAAGTCTTAAAGTGGCCATGTTTGAAGACTGGGGAATTCTGGGAGTTGAAGTCCAGAAGTCTTAAAGTGGCCGTGTTTGGAGACCCCAGGAATAAACGAAGGGATAAATAAACAAATAGAAAGTAAATGCAACGCAGATGTCCTTCTGGTGAAAAGGAAGCTTGCAAAGATGACCACGCTTACGACGTATTATGCAATACCTGATGATTTAAAGCCACTTTTTTTTTTTATTATTCAACATTTTATACATAATAAATACAAAGTTACACAGCCAATATAAAGAAAGCATCGGGGAACTGCTTCCAGTTTATTGACACTGTACACGGGGAGATATGTTTTGATTTGCATGCCCTTCTAGGAAGTTTAAAAAGGAGGCTTATTTTACAACCCTTTTTTAAAAAATAAAAATTAGCAGCTCTTACAGGAAATAGTTGGTTTTTTTTTTTTAAAAAAAAAACCAGAACTCAGGAACTTTCATTTAAATAACGCTTTTCTGAATCGGGGAGAATCTGAGATTAACAGCAAAGACGGACCGATCAAATATATATATTTTTTTAAATGCAGAGCAACTGGCCAACTTCTGGGAACGTGGGAAGAGTATTATTGTTGGCAAAAACAGTTCTGTTTTTCACAAAACGTTTTAAAAATGTTTGCACTGAAGTTTTGTCGTTTCTTTTTCCCTCTTAGGAAAAAAAAAACCGATTAAAAAAACTTTAAGAAGTCCTAATAAACACTTAAAGATCTCGACAGATCCAACAGCACAAAAAAAATGCACGCCTCCCACCCCCCCAACCCCTGCCCCCCCACCCCGAAAACCTTTACAGGACTCTGCCAGATACTGGCCCCTGCTGCACAGGAATTGGCTGCATTTTCATCCCCTCCTTGGTGTAGTTAATAGGCCAAATGAAATAAAGATTGGCCCCCTCCCCAAAGAAAAGAAAGGAGAGGAAGGGGAGAAGGAGATGGGAAGGGAGGAAGGGGAGAGGGAGGGAAATGGGAGGAGAGGAAGGGGAGAAGGAGATGGGAGGGGAGGAGAGGAAGGAGAGGGGAGGAAGACAAGGAGATGGGAAGGGAGGAAGGGGAGAGGGAGGGAAATGGGAAGAGAGGAAGAAGAGAAGATGGGAGGGGAGGAGAGGAGAGGAAGGGGAGAAGGAGACAGGGGAGGGGAGGGAAGGAGAGGAAAGAGAGGGGAGGAAGACAAGGAGATGGGAAGGGAGGAAGGGGAGAGGGAGGGAAACAGGAGGAGAGGAAGGGGAGAAGGAGATGGGAGGAAAAGGGGAGGAGAGGAAGGAGAGAAGGAGATGGGAGAGGAGGAGAGGAAGGGAAGAAGGAGACAGAGGAGGAGAGGAGAGGAAAGAGAGGGGAGGAAGACAAGGAGGAGATGGGAAGGAAGGGGAGAGGGAGGGAAACGGGAGGAGAGGAAGGGGAGAAGGAGATGGGAGGAAAAGGGGAGGAGAGGAAGGAGAGAAGGAGATGGGAGGGGAGGAGAGGAAGGGAAGAAGGAGACAGAGGAGGAGAGGAGAGGAAGGAGAGGGGAGGAAGACAAGGAGATGGGAAGGGAGGAAGGGGAGAGGGAGGGTAACGGGAGGAGAAGAGGTGGCGAAGGAGATAGGAGGGAAGGGGAGGAAGGGGGAGAGGGAGGGAAAGGGGAAGAAGAAAGGAGAGGAGGGGAGGAGGAGGAGAAAAGGAAGGAGACACAGGGTAGGAGAGGATAGAAAAAAAAAAAAGGAGGATTTTTTTTCTGGATAGACCCCAGCCAAGATTATCTGTGCAAAGTTTCAGACGAAGCTCTTTCCGTGAAATGAAAGCCAAGGAATTGGGGAGGGGGGAGAAAATGGGACGCCAAAGAGCTTTGTATATAATCCTACTTACAGGTAAAACTCGGAACACATTGTGCAGGTGAGTTTATACATTCTATCCCTGAAAGCAGGGAAGCGCGTGGGGAACGGATGACGGGGGCTCTCGAGGGCCCAGACGCCCGTCGTCTTCAGGAGCATCTCCTGAACCCGGAACTTCCATAGGCCCCTAACCGCCATCTAACCGCGTCCCTCTTCTTCTCCTCTTCCGTCTTTCCCAAGAGAGATGGCTCTTCTCCTGATGGGCTCCAAATCGGATCATCTCGGCCTGGACTTTGAGGGGGGGGATTGAATAAGGATGGACGTTTGGATGACCTCTGGGAGTCTTGTCGGAAAAAAAAAACCAAACGTTCGAAAAGGGTAAAATCCTCATTTTTGTCTTCTTCCCTGTCCGGCTCATAGAAAAAAAATGCACTTATTTCTTTCCCAACCTTTGGTCTGGTTTAAACTCCGGATTTTGAAGGATCGAACAAGCTTTGATTCCATCCAAGTCAACGCAGTTCGCCTTCAGGAAACGGCCGAGGTTGGAAAGGTGCCAGGTGACTTTTTTTTTTTTTAGACCTGAAGTCGACCAGGAAAGCTATGAAGAATAGCCGAGATTTGACACCCCCCCCCCTCAGGAGGAGGGCCGTGGAGGTTTGATTGGCAATATGCGGCCCCCCCACCCAATTTCTTTTCCCTTCCTTGCCCTCCTCCTGCCCGAGAAACCTTGTCCATTTTCACTGGAATTGGGAGGGGGGGGCAGCTGGGAATCCTGCAAAAATCTGTTGGGGGGGGGAGAGATGAGGTTGACCCAGCCATGGATCCACCCAAAGGATCTCAAATCTCTGGGCAATGCAAGAGATGAGAGGAAGAGAAGGAGTCCATGACACCCCCAACCCCCCCCCCCGCTTGAATTCCCTGGGTTGGAAGTGGCCCCGAGGGTCACCCAGAGATGGGCTGCCCAAGCCCAGAGGCCACCGGTCACTATGTGGGACATTCAGCTCCTGGGTTTATTAGCTGGAAATCGCCAGGTCTTACTTAAGACAGGTGGCGAATGTCTGGGAACCGAGAAAATTAGAAAGCGATTAGAAGCGATTAGAAGTGATTGAAGGGGAGGGAAGGAGGGAGGATGGTTAGAGGGGAAGTTATTAAAAAGTAGGGGAAAAAAATAGAGTGGAAAGAAGGAAAACAGGGCGGGAGGAAGGTGGGAAGGGAGGGAGGGAGGAAGGAAGGAAGGAAGGGGGATAGGGAGGGAGAAAGAAAGAAAGAAAGAAAGAAAGAAAGAAAGAAAGAAAGAAAGAAAGAAAGAAAGAAAGAAAGAAAGGGCCTGGTGGATCAGCAGACTGATAGCACTGTGATTAACATCAGCTGTCTGCAATTACTGCAAGTTCGAATCTCGCCAGGCTCAAGGTTGACTTAGCCTTCCATCCTTTCAAAGGGAGGTGAAATGAGGACCCGGATTGTGGGGGGGCAATAAGCTGACTTTGTATAAATATACTCAAAGTATGAAGGCTATTGCTTAACGCATTGTAAGCCGCCCTGAGTCTCCGGAGAAGGGAGGCCTATAAATCAAATTAAAGAAAGAAAGAAAGAAAGAAAGAAAGAAAGAAAGAAAGAAAGAAAGAAAGAAAGAAAGAAAGAAAGAAAGAAAGAAAGAAAGAAAGAAAGGGAGGGAGAGTAGGAAAAAGTACAGGAATGAAGGGAGGAGGGAGGGAGGAGAAAAGGGGAGGAAGGATGAAAGGGAGGGAAGGAGAGAAGATGGGAGGATGGGAGACAGAGTAGGAGAAAGAACAGGAATGGAGGGAGGGAGGGAGGGAGGAAGGAAGGAAGGGGATAGGGGAAGGGAAGGACAGGGAGGGAGAAAGAAAGGGATGGGAGGGAGGAGAAAGAACAGGAAGGAAGGATGGAGGGAGGGAGGAGAAAGGATGGGTGGGGAGGAAGGAAGGAAGGATGGAGGATGAAAGGGAGGGAGGGAGAGAAGGAGGGAAGATGGAAGGGAGAGAGAGTAGGAGAAAGAACAGGAATGGAGGGAGGGAGGAAGGGGAAGACAAGGGAGGGAGGGAGGGAGGAAGGAAGGGGATAGGGAAGGGAAGGACAGGGAGGGAGTTTCAAAAGGAAACCACTAGCCATTTCCAGCCCTACCAAGAAAATCCTGCTTATTCCATTTCCTCCTGGGAAAACCCATTGCAGCCCTCGTGGGCCAGACCGCCCGCTGCCTAAACCGCCAGTCCAAAACGAACTTCAAAGCCAGGTTGCCCCGCCCGTTCTGAAAGGAGGGACCTCTCCCCCACCCCATATTTTATTCCCCCTCGAGACTTTGCCGTGCTTTTGCAGAACTTTTTTCCGCCACCCCCCATCTCAAAAGGGGGGGGGGCGCGAGAGGGACCACAACTCCTGACCACCCGCCAGGGCATGGCTAATTGAAGAGGCTGAGAAAGAAAGAAAGAAAGAAAGAAGGAAAGAAAGAAAGAAAGAAAGAAAGAAAGAGAAGAAAGGAAGGAAGGAAGGAAGGAAGGAAGGAAGGAAGGAAGGAAGGAAGGAAGGAGGGAGGGAGGGAGGGAGGGAGGGAAGGAAGGAAGGAAGGAAGGAAGGAAGGAAGGAAGGAAGGAAGGAAGAAAAGAAAGATTCGAATACATTCCTATGACAAACAGTAATATTCCGCACTAATGCACACGGTGTATATGCATATATAAATATATTTATTATTAAATAAATATATTTATATGACGCCATGATCTGGAGCAGGGCTACAGGTGGCACTCCCTAGGCGGAAAAGCGTGCCCTCTTAGCGAATTGCCTACCGCAAAACCGAAACGCCAAACTTGTGCCAGGGATGAGCAAACGATGGCCGGGCGGAGGAAGGAAAGAAATCATCCAGGTCGGAACGTAGCGGCTTCCAGATATCCGGAGCTGCAATCCCGGCTTGCAAGACTCGGGGTGGGGGGGGTGGGGGGGGGTGGCAGGGGGTACGGAGTGACGTGCGGTGACTGACAATTATGGTTCTACCACATCTGGAAGTCACCAAGTAGGGGGAAAGGATGGATCAGACCAGGATGGGATTAGGCCGGGTTTCCCCCCGACAATGGTGGCCGGGGGTACAGTTGTAACGGCCGTGTGTAACTTTGGCGCATTCCCCCTTAAAAAAAAAAAAAGAAGAAGAAGAAAAAGACACCCCCAAAAGGCGCTGATCTCCAGCTGAAAAGGCATGGCTGCTGCGTGCGTTGTGCTACGAAGGTGACCCCGAGAAGGTGAAACACCCCCCCCCCACCCAAACGACGACAAAAACTTAAAAAAAGGCACAAATATCCATATGACGGTGGGAAGAAGGACCTCTTGGACACACGAGTGTTCCTGGAAGGATCTTCCTGTTTTAACCGCGAGCTTTTCAGAGAGTCTCCTCGGTTGAAACCAACGTGCCTTACAAGGGCGAAGGACGGACGGACGGACGGGTTGGGCCTGGGTCCCAGCCCTGGGATGGGGGGGGGGGGTTTGTCGGTTGGGGTGAGCGTGGTCACACCAAGGTGATTTCCACATCTTCGATCTTCTCGGGGGTCCGGCGGTGTTGGGTGGGGGGGTGGCGGGGCGGCTCGCACCTGGAAACCAATCGAACAAGACCACCGTGAGAAAAAAAAACGACGAGAGATTTTACAGAACAAGAGAATGCAAGAAGTCCTCGACTTAACGACGGTTCATTGAGCGACCAAAATTGCGACGGCACTGAAAAGAAAGAAAGAAAAAAAAAAAAAAAAAAGCGACCCGTGCCCTTTTTTTTCAAACTTACGACCATTGGAACATCCCCGTGGTCGTGGGATCAAAATAATACAGAGACGCTTCGCCAACTAACTCATATTTACGACGGTTGAAATGTCCCGGGGTGTCCCGGGATTCCCCCCTTGTGGTGACTTTCCAACAAGCAAAGTCAACGGGGAAGCCAGATTCGCTTAACAACCGGGTGACTCACTTAACGGCGGCAGGGATTCGCTTAAGAACAAGGGGCGAGAAAGGTCGCGAAATGGGCCCAGACTCACTGAAGCAACAGAAATTTTGGGCTTCCGTCGTAAGTCGAGGGCTACTAGTTCAGGTAGTACAGACGGTCCTTGATTTTCGACCGCAATTGAGCCCGAAATTTATGTTGTTAAGCGAGACATTTCTTCAGTGAGTTTTGCCCCATTTTACGACCTTTCTTGGCACCGTTGTTAAGTGAATCACGGCAGTGGGTAAGTTAGTCACCCCGGTTGTTAAGTGAATCAGGCTTCCCCATTGACTTTTGCTTGTGAGAAGGGCGCAAAAGCGGAGCACGTGACCCCTGGACTCATCTGATCTGTTGCGAAGGTTCTGTATTTTGATGATGTGACCACGGGGCAGCTGCAACGGTCGTAAGTGTGAAAAACGGTCATAAGTCACTTTTCTCAGTGCCGCTGTAACTTTGAACGGACACTAAACGAACTGCCGTAAGTCAAGGACTGTCTGTACATTATTAACTCACTCTGACTTCATTGTTCCTAGCTTCAACAATTTGGTCATCGGGGGCAAGTATCCATTAAGTCAAGGTTCACCTACGTTAAATAGTAAGTTGGAAGTAAATATCTGAAGTGCCGCTTTCAAAAGGGAATCACAATGTTAGGCCGGGTCAAATTTTTCAATATTTAAGAACTGCAACGATTCACTTAATAAAGGTGGTGGGGCTGCCGCCAGTTCTGGCGAACTGGTAGTTCCGACTATCAGCTGGCTCCGCCCACCCGCTCCTGCCCTCTCCTATATTTCCTTCTTTCTGGCTCAGCTGATTCGCGCGGCACAGCCGATTTCCGCACCTCCGCTATTCTACTTACCGAGGTTGCCTTAGAAGCAGCGGTGGAATTCAAATTTTTTACTACCGGTTCTATGGGCGTGGCTTGGTCGGCGTGGCAGGGGAAGGATACTGCAAAATCCCCATTCCCTCCCCGCTCTGGGGCCAGCCAGAGGTGGTTTTTGCCAGTTCTCTGAACTGCTCAAAAGTTTTGCTACCGGTTCTCCGAACTGCTCAAAATTTCCGCTACCGGTTCGTCAGAACCTGCTGGATTTCACCCGTTTAGAAGGTAAGCAGCTGAGCTTCAAATGGCTGTATTTTGAACGTTGCGCGCACCGGTTGTTAAACGTGGCAAGAAAAGTCGTAAAATGGGGCAAAACTCACTTAACAGATTTTTCACTTAACAACATAAATTTTGGGCTCAATTTAAGTCGAGGACTACTTGTAACTTAGACAATTTTTAAACATTTTTGTTTGTTTTCTGCAGTGTGCCAATTGTTGGGCAAGATGGATTCCCATCCGGTGGCCGTGTAATTCAGCATCCCTGTGGCAGCTGGAATTAAACCCCGTTCTAACCCGGATTGTGCCCGGGGCAAGCACGTCAAAGCTGCAAACACGATGCAGGAACAAGCGCCCCACTTTATCTCTACCGCTCTGCGGCCCGGCATAAAGCTTACCGGTCTGAGTTTGCCGTAGGAAGTGCTTTCAGGAAGGGGTCGGGGTGGCTGGGAAAATCCAGGAGAAGTTGATGTGAAGTTGTTTTCTGAAACTGCAACAAAAGGATAAAAATAAAAAAAACCTCAAAACCCACAATGACAATGCTTCAACGACAAAATTTCGCAACCCCCGTGGCTGTGTGGCCTACAAGGCATTGCCGGCTGGGGAATTCTGGGAGTTGAAGTCCAGACATTTTCAAAATGGAGAGAGTGAGTCTAAGGATGCACCTGTCGTGGTCTGTCGGCCGCCGGCCTCTCCAGCAGCCGAATCGGAGAAGGAGAAGGAGGAGGAGGCGTGGGAGTCAGGACCGGTGACAAGGCTGTTGTGGCTCCGTTACCTGAGCCTGTGTCATCGGCAGGAGAGGACTCCGAGAGTGAAGGAGAGGAGTTGGCAAGGCCTCCCTCTCCAGGATCCTCCTCTCTGGCAATGCCTTCGGTGTCCGCCGAAGAGCAAGAGATAGGGCCGGGGCCAAGCACGTCCACGCAGCCACAGATGGACAGTGATGAGGGTAATGAGTCTTGGCTGGATCCACGCCAGCGTCGCAGAGATAAGCGCGCGCAACAGAAGAAAAGGCGTGCCCGAGATTAGGCTGAGTCACTGGACCACACCCCACAGGGTATAAAAGGGAGCGTGGTGGCCAGTCAAACCTTGTGACGAACAAAGCTGAAAGCTTCCACGCCATTCTGCATTGCCGGACTTTTGGCTATAGACTTTGCTGGATTATCTCTGGACTTGATTGACTCCGTAATTATTGAGCTGTTTCTTTTGATGTATCAGAAGTGGGGAGAAGTTATCTCTCCTCTTCGTAAATAATAAACTCTTGGCAGGCAGCCACTAGGATGTTGCCAAGTTCCGTTATCATAAGGAAAAGGATTTTGCCGGCTGGTCTTTGGTCTTTAACTCTTGAACGTCTGTTGGTGTGTGTGCATGTGGTTGGGGACAGAACAAAGGCAACCTGAGAGCTCTGAGGGGAAAGAGGGAATGGAGCTGGCACAGAGAGGGAAACAGAGGCGGAGCCTGGGCCGTCCATCAGCCTTCCGATGGAGAGTCAACAGCCCCCAGGTCTGGAGGTGGCTGATGAGGAAGAGGAGGAACAGCTGGGTCCAGTGCCTGACGCATGGATGCACAGAAAGCAGAGGAGAGGAGAGCAGTGGAAATCTATGGGCCGGTCCTCGGGACGGAAGAGCTACTGCTGCTAATGAAGCCCCACCCTCGCTCTGGGGCTAAAAGGCAGGGGGCGGAGATGAATAGGTGTGGCAGCATTATTTATCTCCCTGCCGGACGGAGATGGGGTGAGAGAGAAACTTTTTGCTGGGGCTGCCGGCGCTCCTAATTAAAGGAATCTTTGAGTTCACTTCAGAAAGTTTGTCGTGTTTGGGGAGCTGGGTCAGAACAGCCCCATTTAGAAGAGGAGTGGGGAACGATGGGCCTTTTATGACCGGTGGACTCCAACTCCCAGAATCCCTGAGTCAGCCATGCTCAGAATTCCATGCTGGCTCAGGGATTCTGGGAGTTGGAGTCCACCAGTCACGAAAAGCCCATCGTCCCCCCATGCTGGGATTCAGGGTACCCAAAGGAAAGCGTGAGCCTCACTTACCGTTTGCCGAGGGAGACCGTGGGAAGCCCTGGGCTCCTCTTTTGTCGGGGCTGGGGAAAGGGCTGACGGGGGGCTGGTCGTAGAGGGGCAATGGCGCCAGGGAGTTTTGGGACTTTGCAGACGGAAAGATCTGTGGGGGAAACGAGAGAAGACGGCGTTAACGGAGGATGTTCTTCCCAGCCACGGAAGGAGCCGCGGATCCTCCGGGAGAAAATCAGTTCCTGGGAATCAACCGTGATCGGATGGCACATAATATCGATGGATCGAGCAACGCAAGGAAGGAAACCTGGCTGGCGCCAATCTACCTGAACCTCAGCGATACAGGCGACCTCTCCGTTTTCGGAAGCGGTCAGTTCTTCGACCAGGACGGAAGGGAAAACCCCGACGTGACCGTTGAATTCTCCTTCCCAGAATCCGTCGTCGTCCTGGTTTTCTTTGTTCAGGATGCGGATGATGGCACCTTCGGGAAAGGAAAGCTCGTCGTCCGTCTGACCCTCGTAGTCGTAAAGTGCTTTTACAAAACAGACTGGAAGGGAAAGCGGAGACGGAGAAGCTGTTAGCAGGTTGGGAAACCCACCTGGGAGGCACGTCTCGGGACCCCGAGCGCTCATCGTCTTTTAACGGCCCCGTAATCCCTTGCCGGGTGGAGTCTGCGCAACGGAATGGAGTTGCAGAGTTGTTTTAATGGCCGGATGCCTTTCCTGTTGCCAGTATGGAGTTTTGTTCAGCAGAGATATTCTCATCGTGCCCAGAGAGAGAAATATCTGCCTCTACGTAGGATCGAACTCACAGCCTCCTGATTGTGAGGCCAGAGCTCCACCTCTAGGCCACCGCACCGCTCCCATCCTGAGCACTGATCTTTATTTATTTACCAGCCCGGATTTTTATCCAGGGTTTATTATTTTATAAGTAACTCAGGGTGGCGAACATAAAGAATAATCCTTCCTCCTCCTATTTTCCCCACAACCATCACCTTGCGATGTGGGCTGGGCTTACAGAGTCACCCTGCCAGCTTTTATGCCTAAGGTAGGACTAGAACTCACTGCCTCCTGGTGACTGGCCCAAAGTAACCCAGCTGGCTTTCATATCTAAGTCAGAACTACAATTCACCTTCTCCTGGTGATTGGCCCAAAGTCACGCAGGTGGCTTTCATACCTGAGGCAGAACTAGAACTCACTGCCTCCTGGTGACTGGCCCAAAGTCACCCAGGTGGCTTTCATGCCTAAGGCAGAACTAGAACTCACAGTCTCCTGGTGATTGGCCCAAAGTCACCCAGGTGGCTTTCATTCCTAAGGCAGAACTAGAACTCCCAGTCTCCTGGTGATTGGCCCAAAGTCACCCAGGTGGCTTTCATTCCTAAGGCAGAACTAGAACTCACAGTCTCCTGGTGATTGGCCCAAAGTCACCCAGGTGGCTTTCATGCCTAAGGCAGAACTAGAACTCCCAGTCTCCTGGTGATTGGCCCAAAGTCACCCAGGTGGCTTTCATGCCTAAGGCAGAACTAGAACTCCCAGTCTCCTGGTGATTGGCCCAAAGTCACCCAGGTGGCTTTCATGCCTAAGGCAGAACTAGAACTCACAGTCTCCTGGTGATTGGCCCAAAGTCACCCAGGTGGCTTTCATTCCTAAGGCAGAACTAGAACTCACAGTCTCCTGGTGACTGGCCCAAAGTCACCTAGCTGGCTTTCATGCCTAAGGCGGAACTAGAACTCCCAGTCTCCTGGTGATTGGCTCCAAGTTGTCCAGCCAGCTTTCACTGCAACGTTTCTCACTGGAGCTGAAGCTTGGTTGCAATCAGCACTAAAAAACTCACCCCACATGTGGCTGAGAGTGTGCCGTTTTATGTCTGGGGCGTGCAGGAATAGCAGGGGTGTCTCCCAACACCCCCCACCAAGATTCAGCCCACTTGGTCCTTAACAGTGGTGAAATCCAATTTTTTTTTACTACCGGTTCTGTGGGCGTGGCTTGGTGGGCATGGCAGGGGAAGGATACTGCAAAGTCTCCATTCCCTCCCCACTCCAGGGGAAGGATACTGCAAAATCCCCATTCCCACCCCACTCCTGGGGGAAGGATACTGCAAAATCCTCATTCCCTCCCCACTCCAGGGGAAGGATGCTGCAAAATCCCCATTCCCTCCCCACTCCAGGGGAAGGATACTGCAAAATCTCCACTCCCTCCCCACTCCAGGGGAAGGATACTGCAAAATCCCCATTCCTTCCCCACTCCAGGGAAAAGATACTGCAAAATCTCCATTCCCACTCCACTCCAGGGGAAGGATACTGCAAAATCTCCATTCCCTCCCCACTCCAGGGGAAGGATACTGCAAAATCCATATTCCCACTCCACTCCAGGGGAAGGATACTGCAAAATCCCCATTCCCTCCCCACTCCAGGGGAAAGATACTGCAAAATCCCCATTCCCTCCCCACTCCTGGGGGAAGGATACTGCAAAATCCCCATTCCCTCCCCACTCCGGGGGAAGGATACTGCAAAATCCCCATTCCCTCCCCACTCCAGGGGAAGGATACTGCAAAATCCCCATTCCCTCCCCACTCCAGGGGAAGGATACTGCAAAATCCACATTCCCACTCCACTCCAGGGGAAGGATACTGCAAAATCTCCACTCCCTCCCCACTCCATGGGAAGGATACTGCAAAATCCCCATTCCCTCCCCACTCCAGGGGAAGGATACTGCAAAATCCACATTCCCACTCCACTCCAGGGGAAGGATACTGCAAAATCTCCACTCCCTCCCCACTCCAGGGGAAGGATACTGCAAAATCCACATTCCCACCCCACTCTGGGGCCAGCCAGAGGTGGTATTTGCTGGTTCTCCGAACTACTCAAAATTTCCGCTACTGGTTCTCCAGAACCTGTCAGAACCTGCTGGATGTCACCGCCGGTCCTTACCACTGGAGTCTCCATTAAGGCTTCCCGAAGCGAGCTCAGCTTCGGTAGAATTGCTGGACGTGTGAGACCGGCTGTCTAACGCTGCCAGGGACTGCAACATGCTCAGGAGGCTGTTGGAGGTCGGGAACTGCAAATATTTCTCCGGCACGTAACCCACGTGGCCTGACTTATTCCGGGCCTGCGAAAGCGGGGAAGACGAACACGCTCGGCGTTAAGAGGGTCACGTCAAAGGTAGTGGAGAAACAAAAAAGACGATCGGCGGCACGTTACGCCATGCCGCAAAAACAGAAAAAGCGAAATGATACCTTTACCCAGTCTTCCATATCGCCATCTTCGATCACTTCCAAAACCTCGTGTTCCTCAATGGTTAATTCGTCCGGCTGCGAGGCCTGCGGCGAAGAAGAAGAAGAGGCGCGTAAAAAAGGAGGAGAAGGAAGGGGCCATGAAAAGGACCAGGAGTCTCCAAAGTTGGGCCACTTGTGAAGACTTGTGGACTTCTAACTCCCAGAATTCTTCAGCCAGCCTCAAAAGTTGTCAATCTTTGGAGATTCTTGGGGTTAGGGAATCCATAACTCATTTTCAGTGCGGGGAGAAACCAAGCTGAGGCTGGATCAGGGCCAAAGATCCCCCAGTCCAGCGTTCTGGGTCCCACCAGAAGCTATCAAGAAGGCCTTCAAATATGGCCGCCCCCTTCTTTCAAGCAGCCAGGTTGATCCTCCATGATTGATCCATTCCATCTTTTAAACTTGATTAAAATTGGTGCCTGACTATCGGATGTATGCACAAAAGGATTTGTATAGGTAGTGTTTAACTTTTATCTATCTGTTTGTCTATCTATCCTATCTCTCTCTCTCTCCATCCATTCATCCACCCGTCCATCCATCCATTCATCCACCCACCCACCCATCCATCCATCAGTATCTATTTATCTTTCTATCCATCTATCCCTCTCTTCTTCTATCTATCTATCTATCTATCTATCTATCTATCTATCTATCTATCCATCCATCCATCCATCCATCCATTTATCTCATCTCATATCTCTCTCTATCCATCTCTCTCTCTCTGTCTGTCCATCCATCTCATCTCTTTCTCTATTTATTTATCTATCTATCTATCTATCTATCTATCTATCTATCTATCTATCTATCTATCATCCATCTATTTATCTATCTGTCTGTCCATCTCATCTCTATCTTTCTATCCATCTACCTATCTCATCTGTCTCTCTCTTTCTATCTTGCTTTATCTACCTATCTACCTACCTACCTACCTACCTAATCCATCATCTATCTCCATCCATCCATTTACCTCATCTGTCTCTCTCTTCCTTTCTACCTCTACCTCTCTTTCTAATCCATCATCCATCCTCTCTCTCTTATCTGTCTCTCTCATCTAACAGTCATCTATCTATCTATCTATCCATCCATCCATCCATCCATCCATCCATCCATCCATCCATCCATCCACCCATTTATCTCATCTCTCTCTATCCATCTCTCTCTCTCTCTATCTGTCTGTCTGTCCATCCATCCATCCATCTCATCTCTCTATCTTTCTATCCATCTACCTATCTCATCAGTCTCTCACTCTTTCTATCTTTTTATCTACTATCTACCTACCTACCTAATCCATCATCTATCTCCATCCATCCATTTACCTCATCTGTCTCTCTCTTCCTTTCTACCTCTACCTCTTTCTAATCCATCATCCATCCTCTCTCTCTTATCTGTCTCTCTCATCTAACAGTCATCTATCTATCTATCTATCTATCTATCTATCTATCTATCCATCCATCCATCCATCCATCCATCCATCCATCCATCCATCCATCCAATTTGTATGCCCCTTCATTCCGAACAAGTGACTCTGGGTGATTGAGGGAATGATATGAAAGAATCATTCAACAATGAGGATGCACCCCCACCAAAAACAAGAAAGAAAAGAGAAAGAGGAAGGGCGAAGTGGCTGAGAGGGAGGGTGAGAAGACTAAAAATGTTGCGGTCAGATGGAGTTGATGTGTTCCTTGAAGTAAAAAAAACAAAAAGAGAGAAGTTTGTGGCTTGCAAAGGCAACAGGACCACGTGGCAAAAAGCGAGGAGGGTTTTCGAGGAAAGGAAGACAAGGAGGAAGAAGAAGAAGAAGAAGAAGAAGAAGAAGAAAAAGCTGACGTGATCCTGGGGTCACGGGAGGCGATGATGAACGAGGATCGAATTGCAAAACCAACAGGAAAGAGTGAATGGGTTTTGGGGGGGGGGAAGAGAGAGAGAAAATTGGGGAGTTAATGACTTGTAGAATTGATGAGATCCTCGAAAGCGATGAGGTGAAAGGTTTAAAGGGCAAAGAGGAAGCTGTCAAGCGAGGGAGGAACGTGGGAAGAGATATAGTGAAAGGAGGGAGGTCTTGGTCCTACGTTCCCTTTTCATTTTTTTCTTCTCCTGCAGCATTGATTTCTTTCCTTTACAACGTCCTTCCTCTTTTGCTGCACCCAGCTTAACGTGGCTAAACTCTCCCCATAACTCCCCCCAAAAAGTAGAAAGACGATAGAGAGGACTCAACGACCCTCTAAAAAGGATGCAAACGACCAGCTGTCTGCAAGGAGCATCAATCCTTCCATCCTTCCCCATCCAGAGTTGAAGAAGCTTCTCGGAGGAGAAGCGAAACGTCTTCAGAGAAAAATAAGGAAGTACAATTGCCTCTTGAAGGAAAAAAAAAAAAAAAAGCAGCACTTTTGGGGCCGATTTTATATGAAAATCTGTCCCTTGTCGAAATACGGAAGACACCTACCTTGTACGAATAAACAACTTTGCAGGTCAGCGGGTAATTTCGGAGGGTGCCCGAAGGACTGGAGTTGCTGTCTTCAAAAGCATCCATGCCATCTTCCCCTTCTTCCCTCTCCAGGTCAACGTTTAGCTAACGGAGGAAAAACAGGAAGAGGTTATAAGCGTCCGTTACTCAATACAAAGAGTCCTCGAATTACGGCTAAACCTTGAGGAACTGTTCAAAGTTAACATCTCCACCCCAGACCACCCCAACGATGCCCTTGATGTGATGTCTCGCTGCCTGGAGGCCGTGCGGGGAGAAATAGGCTCAGGCTCAACCCCTCCAAGACCGAGTGGCTGTGGTTCCCGGCGTCGCGATATAGTCAGCTGGTGCCATCGCTGACTATTGGGGGTGAGTCTTTACCTCCTCCAGAGAGGGCTCGCAATCTGGGCGTCCTCCTGGATGCACAGCTGTCTTTAGAAGAGCATATGACGGCCGTGGCCAGGGCGGCCTTTTATCAGGTTCGCCTGATTCGCCAGTTGCAGCCCTTTCTGGATCGCGACGCCTTGCGCACGGTCACTCATGCCCTTGTCACCTCCCGACTGGACTACTGTAATGTTCTCTACATGGGGCTCCCCTTGAAGAGCACTCGGAGGCTCCAACTGGTCCAGAATGCGGCCGCGCGGGTGGTTATGGGCGCCACTCGTTGTGCCCGCGTGACGCCCCTCCTGCGCGAGCTGCACTGGCTCCCAGTGGTCTTCCGGGTGCGATTCAAGGTGTTGGTTACCACCTTTAAAGCGCTCCATGGCATAGGACCCTGGTACGTTCGAGACCGTCTTCTGCCACCAATAGCCTCCCACCGGCCAGTCCGTTCCCACAGAGAGGGTCTCCTCAGGGTGCCATCAGCCAAGTTATGTCGGCTGGCGACGCCCAGGGGGAGGGCCTTCTCTGTGGGAGCCCCAGCCCTGTGGAATGAACTGCCCCCGGAAATACGTAAGATCTCCGACCTCCGGGTGTTTCGCTGTGCCCTCAAAACTTTGTTGTTCCGCCAGGCCGGGCTATCAAGGTAAAGATTTTAATTGGGTTTTTAAAAATGAGATTTTAAATTTGGGGTTTTTATAATTGAGCCAATTATTTAATAATTTTAATTATTTTTAAATTTTGTCTGTCTTTGTGCTTTTAATCAGGCTGTACACCGCCCTGAGTCCTTCGGGAGAAGGGCGGTATAGAAATAAAATTAATAATAATAATAATAATAATAATAATAATAATAATAATAATAATAATAATAATAATAATACAAATGGTTGTCCAGTCTCCTCTTAAAAACTTCCACTGTTAAGAGCCCCCACAACTTCCAGAGGCAAGCCTTTCAGAAAAACTGGGTTGGAAGGCACCTTAGAGGTCTTCTAGTCCAGCCCCCTGAGGTGATTCATTTAAGAACTATGGCAAAACGGTTATAAAACTGGGGGGGGGGCAACTCAGTTAACAACCATCTTGCTTAGCAACAGTGATCGTGGTCCCAACTGTGGCCGTTAAGTCAAGGACTACCTGTCAGAAGGTCGCAAAAGGGGATGGCGTGAACCCAGGACACTGCGACCGTCGTAAGTACAAGTACAAGAGAAGGGCGGCATATAAATTATTTTTTTTTTAAAAAAAAAGTCACTTGCCAAGCGGCTAAATTTTGATCGTGTGAACCTGGGGATGCTGCAATGGTCGTAAGTGTGGGAAATGGTCCTAAATCACTTTTTTTTTCAGTGCCGTTGTAACTTCAAACCGTCACTGAGTGAACTGTTGTAAGTGGAGGACTGCCTGTATTTCATAGAAAAGCAGGGAATAGTGTGTTTTATCTGTCTTATTATCTGCCTTATTTTATAATAATACGCAGTTCTTACCCATTAATTAAGACGCCTGTCAACGTTTAATCAAATGTACTAAATTTCAGCGTTCAGGCGACGCCTGCAGGTTATAAATAAAAATCATTGGCTTGACATTCAAATTTTGCACACGTCTTTTTTTTAAGGCACGCTATAATAAATATTGGCCCAGAGGCATAAAAATGAGAGATTTCCGGGCAAAGCCACCATACATGGAAGTAGGTGCCTTGTACTTGATTGCATTTCCAGCAATTAGGTTTTAAATTGGAGTACATTTTTGTGAGTCTTGTTGGTGCTGCCCAGAAGTTAAAAAATTCTGGATTAAAATACAAAAATGGCTAAAAGAAATTCCACACTATAAAATAGAATTTAAACCTGAACCGTTTCTTCTGGGGATTATTAAAGAAAATTATCCTAGAAGGATAAAATATTTAATTATTCATATAACTACAGCAGCTAGAATCGTACTTGCGCAAGCTTGGAAAATGTCCACTATTCCAACAGACTGTGGAATAATCCGGAAAATTTTCGAATGTGCAGAAATGGACAAACTTACTTTAGAATTAAATAATAAGGAAGACTCGGGATATTACGTTAACTTGGGATAATTGGTATCAATGGATAGAAATTAAAAATAAGAGCCTTGGTAGTACAGGGGTTTAAGGCACCCTGTTATTAAGCTGGTTATTAAGACCAGCTGCCTGCAATTACTGCAGGGTTCGAATCTCGCCAAGGCTCGAGGTTGATTCAGCCTTCCATCCTTTCTAAGGTAGGTGAAATGAGGACCCAGTTTGTGGGGGCAATAAGCTGACTTTGTATAAAATATATAAAAGTATGAAGGCTATTGCTTAACGCACTGTAAGCCACCCTGAGTCTTCGGAGAAGGGCGGCATATAAATCAAATTAAAAAAAAAAAGGAATGTATAGAACAAAATAAGATATAAAATGTGATTAAATATGTCGATTAAGTAGGAATATGTGGGAATAGATGAAGAAAGTTAAGAATTAAGTCCTGTCAAGAAAGACGTTGAATTGTATAATTATTACGGATGTATTTTTGTTATAGAGGTATTTTAACTTGTATTTTTGGATTTTAAGTGTTAATAAAGGTTTTTCAAAAATTAAAAAAATAAAAGAAGAGATATTTCCACTTTGTTTTTATTCTTTCTTAATTAAAACAAAAAAAAAAAGGAAGAAAGAAAGAGTGGAACCATTTCCATGGGCCTTAGGCATGGCGCCCATTGTGTCCCCATGGACCAGCCTTGCATCCATGGAGAATGAATTTTGGCACAAGCGCCAGAGCGTTCGCCTTCTTCCTGAAAACCCTGGTGCCGCGAGCTTTGCCAAAAGGCATCACTTGAGCATGCCAAGCCCTGGCAAGGAAGACCCAACCGGCAGCTGCCCCTTTCTTTCGGCATTTCAATCCATCCTTGTTCTCCTTTCGAAACAGGGAAGGTAACCCCTATTCCACGCTACGATCTTTCAAGGGGCTTTGAAGGGAAAGGTGGAGGAAGGGGCTCCCTCCGACGGGCTGCTTCTGAAGAAGCCCCTCGCTCTGCATACGGGCTGTGTGGGTCTACGTTACACGCTCTATGCGTCGACTCCCGGAAGGCCACTTCCGTTCGGAAAAGAGCTGCCCGAGGCGGATGCCGAAATGCAAGAATGGACTTCTGGGGGTGGGGGGTGGGCAGCAATTTTGCATAATCACATCTTCAGAAGACCCCCGCTCGTCTATGATGCTTATCAGTTTGTCTGTCCATCCATTTCTATATCGTCTCTCTCTTCTTTCTCTCTCTGATCCATCCATCCATCCATCTCACCTTTCTCTCTTTGATCTATCTATCTATCTATCTATCTATCTATCTATCTATCTATCTATCTATCTATCATCTATCTATCTATCTATCTATCTATCATCTCTCTCTCTATCTATCTATCTATCATCTCTCTATTTATCTCTCTATCATCTATCTATCTATCTATCATCTCTATATCTATCTAACTATCTATCTATCATCTCTATATCTATCTATCTATCTATCTATCTATCTATCTATCTATCTATCTATCTATCATCTCTCTATTTATCTCTCTATCATCTATCATCGCTATATCTATCATCTATCTATCTATCTATCTATCTATCATCTCTATATCTATCTATTATCTATCTATCTATCTATCTATCTATCTATCTATCTATCATCTCTCTATTTATCTCTCTATCATCTCTCTATCTATCATCTCTGTCTATCTATCATCTCTATATCTATCTATCTATCTATCTATCTATCTATCTATCTATCTATCTATTATCTATCTATCTATCTATCTATCTATCTATCTATCTATCTATCTATCTATCTATCATCTCTATCTCTCCATCTATGCATCCATCCATCCATCCACCTCCCTCCCTCCTATCATCTATCTAATCCATCTCTCCATCCATCCATCCATCCATCCATCCAGTAGCCAGCCAGCCAGCTATTTCTCTACCATCTCTCTCTATTCTACCTATCCATTTTTCTCTCTGATCTTCCTTCCTTTCCTTCCTTCCCTCCCTCCCTCTTTCCTTCCCTTCCTCTATTATCTCTCTCTCCTGTCTGTGTGTTTATTTCTCTCTCTCTCTCTCTCTTTCTCTCTCTGGTCTGTCTGTCTGTCAATCAATCAATCAAAATTGCCAATTCCCATCACAGGCAGACATGCACGAATAGGAAGATGTTAGCAGGCTCATTCGTGGGCGTTATGAAATTCTAATGAATGCAGACTTTGAAACATTTAGCATTGGGGCTTGGCTTGACTTTTTCATTTAATGGCACCCGAGTCGCCCGCCTGCCTGTGTTTGAGTTGCAAAACCAGACTGAGTGACCGATCGCTCAGGGATCTTAAAGACAGGCGAGCCTTAATTCACGTCAATGATCTCTCGGGTTTTTAAAGGAGCTTTGCTCTCCGATGCGCAGATCTCCCCCGGCGTGACTGAGCTGCTAAGAACCAACACAAAGTGTGCCTTGTGAGCCAGGATCCCTTACAGCGTTGGCTCGAAGGGATCTTGCAATCTAGCAGATGGCGGGTTGATTCATGAAGGGCAGGGGTTGAGTGCAACCTGAAACCCTCAAAGAGCCACTTGGGCCCATTTCCCACCGAAAAGAAAACACCGGGAGTCACAACAGCTGGGTGGGCGTGGCCAACTCGACGTCACTCACTCCCACCCAGTCACATGACCCACCCACCCCCGTCACGCCTACCCAGGTTTTGTGGCTCCCGGTGTTTTCTTTTCTATGGGAAATAGGCATCTCCCCCTCTCTCTCTCCCTCCCATCTCTCTTTCTCTTTTTCTCTATCCCCCTCTCCCTGCCTTCCTCCCTCTCATCTCTCTTTCTCTCATCTTTCTTTTTCTCTCTACCTCCCTCTCTATCACCCTCTCTCATTTCTCTTTCTCCCTCTCATATCTTTCTCTTTTTCTCTATCTCCCTCTCCCTGCCTTCTTCCCTCTCATCGTTCTTTCTCTCATCTGTCTTTTTCTTTTTCTCTCTATCTCCCTCTCTATTTCTCTTTCTCCCTCTCATCTCTTTCTCTTTTTCTCTATCTCCCTCTCTCTCTCATTTCTTTCTCCCTCATCTCTTTTTCTCTTTCTCTATCTCCCTCTCCCTGCCTCCCTCCCTCTCATCTTTCTCTCTCATCTGTCTTTTTCTTTTTCTCTCTATCTCCCTCTCTATCTCCCTCTCTCTCATTTCTCTTTCTCCCTCTCATCTCTTTCTCTTTTTCTCTATCTCCCTCTCCCTGCCTCCCTCCCTCTCATCGTTCTTTCTCTCATCTTTCTTTTTCTCTCTATCTCCCTCTCTACCTCCCTCTCTCATTTCTCTTTCTCCCTCTCATCTCTTTCTTTTTCTCTATCTCCCTCTCCCTGCCTCCCTCCCTCTCTTTCTTTCTCTCATCTTTCTTTTTCTATCTCCCTCTCTCTCATTTCTTTCTCCCTCTCATCTCTTTTTCTTTTTCTCTCCCTCTCCCTCTCTCTCATTTCTTTCTCCCTCATCTCTTTTTCTCTTTCTCTATCTCCCTCTCCCTGCTGCCTCCCTTCCTCTCATCTTTCTTTGTCTCATCTGTCTGTCTTTTTCTTTTTCTCTCTATCTCCCTCTCTATCACCCTCTCTCTCTCATTTCTCTTTCTCCCTCTCATATCCCTTTCTCTTTTTCTCTATCTCCCGCTCCCTGCCTCCCTAACCCACTGGCAGTTAAAAGGAAGAAACAGCTGCGATCATACATTGCTCCTAGAAGCACGAAGCCGAAAACACCAGCCTGAAGATGACGAATGAGACTATATATAGGAAGAAACAGCTGTGATCACACATTGCTCCTAGAAGCATGAAGCCTTTCTTCTCTTATCGTAGGTTTAAAAAGTATGTATTTTTCTTCAGCCGGGTATTTTCCTATGTAAACCAAGTTTTTAGCCATAGGTCAGTGAAATCACATCCACTATCCTAGGCTTCTTCAGACAGCAAGCCAGCATTTTGCTGCCTATTGGGAGACTAATATAGATCTATTTCGGACTGATTGGTCCTCATCAGTTAGCCACACCCTTACCATATGTCCCCTCCCCGTAGAGGCTAAGTATTTGCTTTCTTCTCTTATCGTAGGTTTTTGTATGTATTTTTCTTAATCTATATTAGTCTCCCAATAGGCAACAAAATGCTGGCTTGCTGTCTGAAGAAGCCTAGGATAGTGGATGTGATTTCACTGAGCCTATGGCTGCAATTTGAGAAACTTGGTTTACGTAGGAAAATACCCGGCTGAAGAAAAAATACATACATACACACACACACACATATATATATATATATATATATATCTCGAGGAAAGCCAATCTTTTTATGGAGAAGGCTGGCAGAAGGCAGGAAGAAAACGGGAAGAGTCACTCGGGAAGAGTCCAGGTTTGACAAAAAAGAAACTGAGGCAGGGAGCCAAAAGGAAAGAGGGGAGGGGAGGGGAGAGTGAGTGCCGTTCTCTCTGCTGGCACCCTTGGCACAAAGGGCCCTTAATGGCTGGCTGACTTCCTGGGATTCTCAGCCCAAGAGATGCCACGCTTGGTGTTCAGGCAAACTCTCCGTCCTTCTTCGTCTTCCTCTCCATTCGCAGGCACACCGCCTCCTTCTGCGAGGGAGGGAAGCGCCGTTCGCCATCTATGTCACTATCCGAACCGCGCACTGGGATGTCAGTGGCCGAGGGATTCCCTCCGATGGAATCTCACCGGATCGAAAACGCCACTCCCGTTGGAGCTTCCAATAGAAGAGAATAATCTCTCTACCTCGGGGTGGGACTGGGGGTGTGTGTGGTGGGGGGGCTTGGTTGCCCTCTGAGCAGTGGTGAAATCTAAATTTCTTTCCGACCAGGTTCTGTGGGCGTGGCTTGGTGTGTGTGGGGTGTCATGTGACTGGGTGGGCGTGGCTATGTAACCATGTGGCTGGGGGATCAAAAGACAGAACCTCACTAACAATGTCCTGCTGGAGCGGGGTTGGACTAGATGACCTCCAGGTTATTTCCAGCCCTGGATTATCCTCTGAAGCTGCGTCTAGTGCCAGATTTGTAGTCCTTCGTTCCTCTCCTTTTTCTTTCTTTCTCTTTCTTTCTTTCTTTCTTTCTTTCTTTCTTTTTTCTTTCTTTTCTTCCTTCCTTCCCTCCCTCCCTCTTTCTTTCTTTCTTTCTTCTTCTTCTTTCTTTCTTTCCTTCCTTCCCTCCCTCCTTCTTTCT
>NW_027256884.1:129027885-129100385 GCF_029215685.1 Pituophis catenifer annectens
CGCTTGACCAGCACATATTTTACGCAGGGACCGAGGGCCGCCCTACGCAAACTAGATTACTTTTAGATCTAAGGGGAATGCACGGGAGGACCGAGGAGCAGAGGTCAGAGGAAGTCTTCCTGGGAAAGAGCACAGACAATTGACTTTAGCCCCGGAGCCAATTTTTCAATATTGCTTATCACTGATGCATCGGATACGTGACTTGAGATCTCCCCTTGGTGGCCCGTTCCCATGGGGCACGCTTTTCCACGGAGGGCAGAATAAATAGGATCCTCGCTCACGTAGGAGGGAATCCGTGCCACAACTGGCTCGCAAAGTTTAAGAAAACAAAAAGAAAAATCCTGGATAGCTCAACAGGGTAAGCACTGTAATTTAACACCAGCTGTCTGCAATTAAAGTAAGTTCGAATCTCACCAGGCTCAAGGTTGGCTCAGCCTTCCATCCTTTCTAAGGTAGGTAAATTGAGGACCCAGTTTGTGGGGGCAATAAGCTGACTTTGTATAAAATATACAAAAGTATGAAGGCTATTGCTTAACGCATTGTAAGCCGCCCTGAGTCTCCGGAGAAGGGCGGCATATAAATCAAATTAAAAAAGAAAAGAAAAGAAAGAGAAAGAAGGAAAGAAAGAAGGAAAGAAAGAAAGAAAGAAAGAAAGAAAGAAAGAAAGAAAGAAAGAAAGAAAGAAAGAAAGAAAGAGAAGCTGACTTTGTATAAATATATACAAAAGTATGAAGGCTATTGCTTAACACATTGTAAGCCGCCCTGAGTCTCCGGAGAAGGGCGGCATATAAATCAAATTAAAAAAAAAAAACTAACAAGCAGATGGAACTGGGTGCAAATACGGACGAGCCGAGCGCCACCCTAAAAGCTGCAGGTTTATCCATCCGCTGGCCTTCCCAATCTGCAAACGCTCTGCAGGAGGTCTGATTACACCTCCCATGATCCCCAGCCAAGCTATAATAAACGCTGAAGAAATAGGGGCCAATTTTTAGTCCAATAAATCTGGAAGGAGATTTTAAGACTCAGGAGCATTTTTGTTTTTTTAAAGGGGACAAAAGCCATTTTCTGCTTCCGTGTGCCACCATGTATGAAAAAAAAAAACCTGCATGGGAAGACAGCATTAATAGTAACGTGCCATTAAACGGTGCTGGAGGCTCAGCAGACTGATAGCATTGTGATTAACGCCAGCTGTCTGCAATTACTGTAAGTTCGAATCTCGCCAGGCTCAAGGTTGACTCAGCCTTCCATCCTTTCTAAGGTAGGTAAATTGAGGACCCGGATTGTGGGGGCAATAAGCTGACTTTGTATAAATATACAAAAGGATGAAGGCTATTGCTTAACGCACTGTAAGCCGCCCTGAGTCTCCGGAGAAGGGCGGCATATAAATCAAATTAAAAAAAAATAAAATAAATAAAGGTACGCCTTATTTGCTCCTGCCGGTTGGTCCCTCAATTGTGGTTTCAATCATATTGGCACTACTAGGTTGCACCTGGAAAGTAGCGTGCAAGGGTGAAATGCTACTGGTTCGGACCGGTTCGCCTGAATCGGTAGTTAAAAAATGCTACCGGTGAGATGGCCGACAGAGCAGGGGTGGGTTTCTGGGAGGCTCCGCCCACCCGCCCGAATGTCATCACGGACGCTCTGTGAATGCATAGAAGCGCCATGCGAGCGCTCAGTTTTGAACCAGTAGCAAAGGTAAGTGAAACCAACTACTGCGACAGAGCTGTTAATCTACCTACGAGAACTGTACTTCCTTGCACTTCTACAATCATCCTTCTGTACATAAAAACTCAAGACACACATTCGGCCTGTAAAACATTAACTGGCAGCTATAGATGGCAGCCAAATGTAGCCTTAAATAAGTACAATTTTGTTGGGAGTAGTTGGGGGGGGGTCAGAGACCCTGCCACAATTATCAAAGAAGAGAATGTTCTTCCAGAAAATGCCGAGAGAGAAAGATGGAGAGAGAAAGAAAGAGAGAGAAGGGAGGAAAAAAGAGAAAGAAAGAGAGGGAGACAAGAGAATGAAAGCAAACGAGAGAGAAAGCGAAAGAAAGAAGTGAGAAAAAGAAAAAAAAAAGGAGAGAGACAACATGAAAGAGAGAAAAAGAGACAGGGAGAGAAGGGAGAAAGAGAGAGAGAGAAGAGAAGAAAAAAAGAAAGAAAAAGGGGGAGACAAGAGAATGACAGCAAAAGAGAGAGAAAGCGAAAGAAAGAAGTGAGAAAAAGAAAAAAAAGGAGAGACAACATGAAAGAGAGAAAAAGAGACAGGGAGAGAAGGGAGAAAGAGAGAGAGAAAGAGAGAAGAGAAGAAAAAAGAAAGAAAAAGGGGGGAGACAAGAGAATGACAGCAAAAGAGAGAGAAAGAGAGAAAGTGAAAGAAAGAGAGAAGTGAGAAAAAGAAAAAAGGGGAGAGAGACAACATGAAAGAGAGAAAAAGAGAGAGGGAGAGAAGGGAGAAAGAGAAAGAAAAGAGAGAGAGAGAAAGTGAAAGAGAGAGAAAGAGAGGAGAAAAAGAGAGAAGGGAAAAAGGAGAGAAAGTGAAAGAGAGGAGAAAAAGAGAGAAGGGACAAAGGAGAGAAAGAGGGAAAAGGAGAAGAAAGGGAGAGGGAGGGAGGGAGGAGGAGGAGGAGGAGAGAAACTGTTGGCTTGTCACAAATGTGATATCTCAGTTCCCTATAAATAGTCTCCCAGGGAACCTTTGGAGATCACACATTTTATCTGAGAAATTGTGTTTTCCACTCCCCAGAGAGCAAGCCAAATTTTATTTCTTTCTCTATTGCTGTTCCTTCTCCCAGAGGGGCAGAAACCTTGACAATAAATCTACCGTTTCTCAACCTTCGTGACTTTTAAGATGGGTAGACTTCAACTCCCAGAATCCTGCCGGCCGGGAAAGTTTGAGAAACGCTGCAATAAATCCTTACCATTAAAGCAACTGTGCTCGGGAGGAAAGGAATGCAAAAATTAAGAGCATATGTCATTTAAAACAACAACAATCACCACCAGAAATGTCATAAATGGAAGCCAAAGGGGTCTGTTGTAATCCTGGAATTTTTTTTCTCTTTTTTTAGGTCCCAAATTTTTTATTTAGTTTACCAAACTATAAAAGTACAAAGCAAAATGGGAGGGGGGGGGGGAGGAAAAAGTGGAGAAAGCAGAGGAAAAAAAAGGGGGAAAGTGTAGGGAGTAGCATTGAAGGTCTAACCAACCGATCAAATGCCAGTTCTTACCTCGGCTTTGCGAATATTCTCCCTGGTTTCGTCGATCTTCTGCTCCAGCTCCGCTCGGTTCTGTTCGGTCGCCACCGGCCCGTGGCACTCCAGCTCGTCCAGGGTCTGCCGGTAAAGAGGGAGCAGAAAAATATTTAGCATTTGGGAGAGGAAATCGAGCTGTTGATATTGGAAGAGATTCAGAAATTGATCGTTCGCTTCTTAAGCTGGCATTCCTTTTCTCTAGGAGTTCGAGATGGGTGCCGGTCTCTGGGACTCCCCCACCCCACCCTCGCACAAAAGCAAGAAGCCAGGGAGGGGGGGCTGGGCTGAGAGAGGGGGGGCAGGGACCCCCAATGGCTGGAAGGGGATTGTAACTTGGGACTCCTCAGTCAAGGAAGGAAGGAAGGAAGGAAGGAAGGAAGGAAGGAAAGGAGGGAAGGAAACAAGGGAAGAGAGTGTGGAGAAGAGAGGAAGGAGAAGGGAAGGGAGGGAAGAGGGAAAGGAAGGAAGGAGAGGGCAGGAGAGGAGAAGAAAAGGGAAGGAAGAAGAGAGTGTGGAGAAGGAAGGAAGGAAGGAAGGAAGGGAGGGAGGGAGGGGAGGAAAGAAAGGAAGAGAGTGTGGAGAAGAGAGGGAGGGGAAGGGAGGGGAGGGGGAAAGGAAGGAAGGAGAGGGCAGGAGAGGAGAAGAAAAGGGAAGGAAGAAGAAAGGAAGAGTGGAGAAGGAAGGAAGGAAGGAAGGGAAGAGTGTGTGGAGAAGAGGGGAAGGGAGGGGAGGGGGAAAGGAAGGAAGGAGAGGGCAGGAGAGGAGAAGAAAAGGGAAGGAAGAAGGAAGGAAGAGTGTGGAAAAGGAAGGAAGGAAGGAAGGAAAGAAGGGAAGAGAGCGTGGAGAAGAGGGGAAGGGGAGGGGAAGGGAGGGGAGGGGGAAAGGAAGGAAGGAAGGAAGGAAGGAAGGAAGGAAGGAAGGAGAGGCGAGGCGAGGAGAAGAAAAGAAAGGAAGGAAGAAAAAAGGAAGAGTGTGGAGAAGGAAGGAAGGAGAGAGGAAGGAAAGGAGGGGAAGGAAGAAGGGAAGAGAGTGTGGAGAAGAGAGGAAGGGGGGAAGGAAGGAAGGAGAGGAGAGGACAGAAGAGGAGAGGAGAAGAAAGGAAGGGAAGGAAGGAAGGAAGGAAGGAAGGAAGAGTGTGGAGAAGGAAGGAAGGAAGGAAGGAAGGAAGGGAGGGAAGGACCAAAGTCATCTGAGTTTTCTTGGCTCATCAGGATTTGAATGTGAATCTCTCCGAGGCAAACACTTTCACCTCCGTGTCATGTTGGCTTCTCCACCCCACTTTCTTCAGCCTGGTGCCTTGCATAGAGGCAGGATTCCAAATCCCAGCATCCCCTGCCTACACAGACTTACCCGCTGGCTGTGGACGATGTTTTTGTGCTCCCGGGCGACGCGAGTCGCCCACTTTCTGGCTTCCTTGTTCAAGCTGTGCTCTTCGGTCGTCCCCGTCTCAGACTCCAGTTGCCGACTCTGAAACACAGACACGGAAAACAAGAAGAGCGTGAAGGGGTGGATTTCTTGGACCAAATCCCTCTGCTCTTTCCAGAGTCACCTGATTTCTTTTTTGAATTATTATTTTCCGGCCCTCTAAACAAAAGCTTTTCCCAGTTTCTTGCTATCTGCAGTTCCGAATAACAAGACAATGTCAAACACAGGAAAAACCTTGTTTGTTCACGACCTTGGTGGCTGGAAAAGGAGGAGGGGAACAGAGAGAGAAAGGGGGGGGGAATGGAAAACTGAACAATTTGTTCCTTTTTTTGGGGAAAACAACAGGGAGGGAGGAAGAGAGAGGGAAAGAGAGAGAGAAAGGGAGAGAGAGAGAGAGAGAGAGAGAGAGAGAGAGAGAGAGAGAGAGAGAGAGAGAGAGAGAGAAAGAAAGAAAGAAAGAAAGAAAGAAAGAAAGAAAGAAAGAAAGAAAGAAAGAAAGAAAGAAAGGAGAAAGGAAGGAAGGAAGAAAGAAAGAAAGAAGGAGGGAGGAAAATACAGAGAGGGAAGAAGAAAAAGAGAGAGAGAAAGGGAGAGAGAGAGAGAGAGAAAGAAAGAAGGAAAGAAAGAAAGGAGAAAGGAAGGAAGAAAGAAGGAGGGAGGGAAATACAGGGAGGGAGGAAGAAAAAGAGAGAGAGAAAGGGAGAGAGAGAGAAAGAAAGAAAGAAGGAAAGAAAGAGAGAAAGGAGGGAAGGAAGGAAGGAAGGAAGAAAGAAGGAGGGAGGGAAATACAGGGAGGGAGGAAGAGAGAGGGAAAGAGAGAGAGAGAGAAAGGGAGAGAGAGAGAAAGAAAGAAGGAAAGAAAGGAAGGAAGGAAGGAAGGAAGGAAGGAAGGAAGGAAGGAAGAGAAATACAGGGAAGGAGGAAGAAAAAGAGAGAGAAAGTAAAAAGAAAGAAAGAAAGAAAGAAAGAAAGAAAGAAAGAAAGAAAGAAAGAAAGAAAGAAAGAGGCAGGGAGAGAGAAAGAAAAGGGCAGGGAGGGAGGAACAGGAGAGGAGGGGAGGGGAGGATGGAAAGGTCACGGGAGGGATGGAGGGAGAAAGGAAAAGAAAGAATGAAAATGAGAAAGAAAGAAAGAAGAAAGAGAGAGACACAGGAAAGAAGGAAGGAAGGAAGGAAGGAAGGAAGGAAGGAAGGAGGAAGGAAGATAGAGAGGGAGAAAGAAAGAAAGAAGAGAGAGAGAAAAAGAGAAAGAGAGAGAAAAAAGAGAGAGAGAAAAGAAAGAAAAAGAAAGAAAGGGAGGGAGGGAAGGAAGGAAGGACGGAGGAAGGAAGATAGAGAGAGAGAAAGAAAGAAAGAGGGAGGAAAGAAGAGAAGAGAAGAGAAGAGAAGAGGGAAGGGCCTGCACGATTATAGATGGCTTTCTTTTCAATCCAACTGAGAGTTCTGTGACACATTACCGAGTCATTTTAGAAGCCGCAGAAGGGATCCCTTCTTGCCACAGGCGAAAAAGATAATCTGGGCAGCATTAACGCTCAGAGATCCAATCTATGCCTCCCGCAGGGCGTGTGTGCCCCAAAGTCCCCGTTTTACAACCCACAACAGATCGGGTGAACGCCCGAAACAACACAAAAGGGTTTTTTTTTTGCGGAAATCCTGACATACTTACCAACCCGGTCCATGCATTTATACCCCAAAGAAAAAGTGTGTGTGGGGGGATTTAGACCCCCCCTCCCATCCCATCCCCCCACACTCCCACCCCGTCAAGCACATGCGATGGGAGTCTCGGTGTTCAGCTCGGGTCAGACAGCCTGGTTTCTCACATCACGAACTCGGCGGCCATCGAGAAAGGGCCGCGTGATGCGACAGCCACATCTTTGGCACATACGAGCCGACCGAAAGGAAGGGGAGCTCTCGAAAGAGACGAGGGAGGGAGGAAGGGAGAGGGAGAGCAGCATTCCAACCCCAAATTCCTGAATATTTCCCAAATAATAATAATAATAATAATTGTGGAACAACCAAGTGCAGAGAGAAAGCCACACAACAGCAGCAGCGGGTGCCGGGAAATTCAGACAGCGAGTTTTCGCAGGACAAAGGAAGTAGAAAGTCAAACCTCCTGTCTTAATAATTGTTGGCTTCTGTCTTCTTTGTGCCAACAAACTATCTTGCACAGGCAGGTGTGAAATATGTCCTAAAACAAAAGAGGAACGTCTCACACCTAAACCCGGTCTCGGGAAGGGTCGAATTCTTCACGGGAAGAGCAGCAGGAGTCTCCAACCGTGGCCCCTTTAAGAGCTGTGGACTTCCCCCCCCCACCAAGGGGGAATTCTGGGAGTTGAAGTTCCGCAGCTCTTAAAAGTGGCCAACGTTGGGCGCCATATTGCTTTAAAGCATCTACTAGGTAGTCCTCGACTTACGACCACAAAGGAGCCGGAAACATTTCCTATTGTTAAGCGAGGTATTTGCTCAGCGAGTTTTTGTCCCGTTTGACGACCATTCCTGCCACCGTTGTTAAGCGAATCAGTGCAGTTGATAAGTTAGCCGCCCGGCGGTTAAGAGGAACCTGGCTTGCCCACTGCTGGTCGGAAGGCCGCAAAAGGGGATGGCGTGACCCAGGGCCACGGCAACCGTCGTATTTATGAGTCGGCTGGCAAGCGTCCGAATTTTGATCATGTGACTATGGGGATGATACAACGGTCGTTAAGTGTGAAAAATGATCACAAGTCCCTCTTTTTTCCAGTGCTGTTGTAACTTTGAACGGTCGCTATAAACAAACGGTTGTAAGTCAAGGACTACCTCTACCAAATTGGCAAAGGTGCTTCAAAAAGCCGACAAAATTTCTGGGGGAACCCATCGTATTAATAAACTGGCGAATTGCAGGAATTCCCTGTAGGCAGAAACCCGTAGCTGCATCTAAATCCAATTTGCTTCAGTGAATTATAAGAGCATGGCCTTTCTACTTGTGGATGAAGCAACCCACATTTTAAAAGGAAAATATCTTTATTTTTTAAAAATCATCTGCATGGGCTAACTTCTTGACCTGGATGAGATGGCTTGATTTAACAGAATAAGAGAGTTGGAAGGGACCTTGGAGGTCTTCTAGTCCAACCCCCTCTCGAGTAGGAGACCCTATCCAATCTCTTCTTAAAAACCTCCAGTGTTGCGAGCACACACAACTTGGCCTTGATAGTACAGTGGTTTAGTGCACCCTGTTATTAAGACCAGCTGTCTGCAATTACTGTAAGTTCGAATCTCACCAGGCTCAAGGTTGACTCAGCCTTCCATCCTTTCTAAGGTAGGTGAAATGAGGACCCAGTTTGTGGGGGCAATAAACTGACTTTGTATAAAATATACAAAAGAATGAAGGCTATTGCTTAACGCACTGTAAGCCGCCCTGAGTCTCCGGAGAAGGGCGGCATATACATCAAATTAAATTTAAAAAAAAAAAAAAAACTTCGGGTGGCAAGTTGTTCCACTGACTGATTTTTCTCACTGTTAGGAATTTTTTCCTTAATTCTAGTTTGCTTCTCTCTCTCTCTCTCTCTCTCTCTCTCTCCCCGATTAACCCTTCCTTCCGCTCAACAACCACACACTCTCTAAAATTGCGAGATTCGGAAGTGCAAACCGCTTTTCAAACGTTTTGTCTTTTGGCTCAGCTAGTCTTTGGAACTACCATTCCACCGTTGTGCAACAGAAAGTTGCGTCAGCAACATTTCCGAGAGAGGAGAACACTGAACAGATAAGGGAGAGACTGAAATACCCGTGCTAACTATAAATTACATTTTTCCACCGCAAGACTTCCAACTTGACTTTACACTGTGAACACTGCGGGGAATAGAACAGAACAGAACAGAACAGAATAGAATAGAATAGAATAGAATAGAATAGAATAGAATAGAATAGAATAGAATAGAATAGAATAGAATTAATGGAATGGAATTAATAGAATAGAATAGAATAGAATAGAATAAGAAAGTAGAATAGAATAGAATAGAATAGAATAGAATAGAATAGAATAGAATAGAATAGAAGTAAAGTAAAATAAAATACAATATATAAAAAAGTGAAGTGAAGTAAAATAAAATATATAAAAAAGTAAAGTGAAGTGAAGTAAAATAAAATATATAAAAAAAGTAAAGTGAAGTAAAATATATAAAAAAGTAAAGTGAAGTAAAATAAAATATATAAAAAAGTAAAGTGAAGTGAAGTAAAATAAAATATATAAAAAAAGTAAAGTGAAGTGAAGTAAAATAAAATATATAAAAAAAGTAAAATGAAGTGAAGTAAAATAAAATATATAAAAAAAGTAAAGTGAAGTGAAGTAAAATAAAATATATAAAAAAAGTAAAGTGAAGTGAAGTAAAATATATAAAAAAGTAAAGTGAAGTAAAATAAAATATATAAAAAAGTAAAGTGAAGTGAAGTAAAATAAAATATATAAAAAAAGTAAAGTGAAGTAAAATATATAAAAAAGTAAAGTGAAGTAAAATAAAATATATAAAAAAGTAAAGTGAAGTGAAGTAAAATAAAATATATAAAAAAAGTAAAGTGAAGTGAAGTAAAATAAAATATATAAAAAAAGTAAAGTGAAGTGAAGTAAAATAAAATAAAATATATAAAAAAAGTAAAGTGAAGTGAAGTAAAATATATAAAAAAGTAAAGTGAAGTAAAATAAAATAAAATATATAAAAAAGTAAAGTGAAGTGAAGTAAAATAAAATATATATAAAAAAGTGAAGTGAAGTGAAGTAAAATAAAATAAAATATATAAAAAAAGTAAAGTGAAGTGAAGTGAAATAAAGTAAAATAAAATAAAATAAAATAAAATAAAATATATAAATGAATAAGCCTTGGTGGCGCAGCGGACTAAAGTGCTGTTAAAGTAGCACTTAGCTGCCAGCTGCCTGCAATTACTGCGAGTTCAATTCTCACCAGGCTCAAGGTTGACTCAGCCTTCCATCCTTCCGAGGTAGGTAAAATGAGGACCCGGATTGTGGGGGCAATAAACTGACTTTGTACATAAAAAAACACTGCTTGGGGGGGGGGGCCGAAAGCCCTACTAATTAAGGAGGTATATTCAAAAGGATGAAGGCTATTGCTTAAAAGCATTGTAAGCTGCCCTGAGTCTCCAGAAAAGGGTGGCATATAAATCGAAATAATAATAATAATAATAATAATAATAATAATAATAATAATAATAATAATAATAATAGGATACCTTAACAGTTAACTTAGGTCCTTGGTTAGGACTCGAGCTGCTGAGCTATTAACCAGCCTCAAAGGCTGTGAATCTCACCAAAGATTAACTAATAATAATAATAATAATAATAAAAAGTAAAGTAAAGTGAAGTGAAGTGAAGTGGTGAAATAAAGTAAAGTAAAATAAAATAAAATATATAAAAAAAGTAAAGTAAGGTAAAGTAAGGTAAGGTAAAGTAAAGTAAAGTAAAGTAAAGTAAAGTAAAGTATATAAAAAAAGTGAAGTGAAGTGAAGTGAAGTAAAATAAAATAAAATATATAAAAAAAGTAAAGTAAAGTAAGGTAAGGTAAGGTAAGGTAAGGTAAGGTAAGGTAAGGTAAGGTAAAGTAAAGTAAAGTAAAGTAAAGTAAAGTAAAGTAAAGTAAAGTATATAAAAAAAGTGAAGTGAAGTGAAGTGAAGTGAAGTGAAGTGAAGTGAAGTGAAGTAAAATAACCTACAGTCTTGCAGAAGCTAAACTGAACACTCACACCGATGGGTGTGTAACAGGCCGTTTTGTGGGACATCCGACACCCGAAAGAAGGGGATTGGTAAACGGTGCAAGAGATTTCTTCAAAAGTTAGTGGAATGGGCACTGATTTGCAGAGGTGTAAAGATTAACTAAACAGATGTTGGTTTATTACTGAATAGGAAGCAGATGTTGGGTTAATACAACACGGAGTGTTTTCCTAACATTGCAGAAGCAGCTGTTGGCCGGCCGGCCGGCCCTTAACCAGGTTGGAGAGTTCAAACAAGCAAAAAAAATACCTGCAAAGAGAAATGGGACAGGTGGAGAATGAGGTGCTACAAGCTACAGTTTTCCAATTTGTGTTTCTTAATATCCTAGCTCAAGGGCATTTGGTAACGTTAAGGTATGAGGACGTCAATGTTTGGTCTAGTGGTTAAAGTGGTAGCCTAGAAACCAGGAGACGGTGAGTTCTAGTGCCACTTTAGGCATGAAAACCAGCTGGGTACTTTGGGCCAATCACTGGGAGATGGTGAGTTATAGTTCCGCCATAGGCATGAAAGCTAGTTGGGTACTTTGGGCCAATCACTGGGAGATGGTGAGTTATAGTTCCGCCATAGGCACAAAAGCTAGTTGGGTACTTTGGGCCAATCACTGGGAGATGGTGAGTTATAGTCCTGCCTTAGGTAGGAAAGCCAACTGAGTACTTTGGGCCAATCACTGGGAGATGGTGAGTTATAGTTCCGCCATAGGCATGAAAGCTAGTTGGGTACTTTGGGCCAATCACTGGGAGATGGTGAGTTATAGTTCCGCCATAGGCACGAAAGCTAGTTGGGTACTTTGGGCCAATCACTGGGAGATGGTGAGTTATAGTCCTGCCATAGGCATGAAAGCCAACTGAGTACTTTGGGCCAATCACTGGGAGATGGTGAGTTATAGTTCCGCCATAGGCATGAAAGCTAGTTGGGTACTTTGGGCCAATCACTGGGAGATGGTGAGTTATAGTTCCGCCATAGGCATGAAAGCTAGTTGGGTACTTTGGGCCAATCACTGGGAGATGGTGAGTTCTAGTCCCGCCATAGGTAGAAAAGCCAACTGAGTACTTTGGGCCAATCACTGGGAGATGGTGAGTTATAGTTCTGCCATAGGCATGAAAGCCAACTGAGTACTTTGGGCCAATCACTGGGAGATGGTGAGTTATAGTTCCGCCATAGGCATGAAAGCCAACTGAGTACTTTGGGCCAATCACTGGGAGATGGTGAGTTATAGTTCCGCCATAGGCACGAAAGCTAGTGGGTACTTTGGGCCAATCACTGGGAGATGGTGAGTTATAGTTCCGCCATAGGCACGAAAGCTAGTTGGGTACTTTGGGCCAATCACTGGGAGACGGTGAGTTCTAGTCCTGCCTTAGGTAGGAAAGTCAATAAAATTATTACAGAAAAGTTCTGGAATTTATGCTGGCTGGGAAATCCTGGCAGCTGAACTCCACATGTCTTCAACTTGCCAAGTTTGAAAAAATCCTGATTTTTAGCATCTCCAGATTCTGCTCGCCAACATATTAGACAGAGGGACAAAATGTCAGGCCAAATAAAAACTTGTAAACAGGATTCAGCCTTGGGAGAATTATTCACAAGAAAATGGCGTTTCTCACCTACCTTCCCAGAAATACAAAATCTGAGACAGAAACTCTACACAGGGAAACAGCAGCTGAACCCGTGGGTTTTTTTTTTTTTATTATTTAAAAAAATAAACTGTAGAAAACCCTGAACAGAAACAAGCATTTATGGCTTGCCAAATATCAGGCCATTAAAAGAAAACTTCTATCCATTGGCTGGGAAAGAAATGAAGTGGGGTTACTGTACAGTTTGGTGACACCCATCCACGTTGCTGATCCAAATGTAGATATATGGGGAGGGTACAAGTTATTTATAATTCATAAAAACCCTGCCACTCAAAAGGGTACTGTTGAATTTATTGCCTGCGTGGTCTTCTCACTCTGAATCTCAGTTTGTTTGTTTTTTTAAAAAGGAATTCTTTAGTGTTTTTAAAAAAAGCTTCTGGAACTTGCTGAATTTTTCTGAAGGAAGGAAGGAAGGAAGGAAGGAAGGAAGGAAGGAAGGAAGGAAGGAAGGAAGGAATTAATTAATTCTCCATCTACCCCAGAAAAGAAAGAAATTCTCCCATCTACCCCAGAAAGAAGGAAGAAGAAAGAAGGAAAGAAAGCGAGACAGAGACAGAGACAGAGAAAGAGAGAGAGAGAGAGAGAGGAGGGAGGGAGGAATTCTCCCAATGAATGAAAGAAAGAAAGAAAGAAAGAAAGAAAGAAAGAAAGAAAGAAAGAAAGAAAGAAATTCTCCCATCTACCCCAGAAAGAAGGAAAGGAAAGAGAGAGAAAAAAAGAAAGAGAGAGAGAAAGAAAGAAATTCTTCCATATATCCCAGAAAGAAGGAAAGAAAGAAGAAAGAAGGAAAGAAAAAGAGCGAGAGAGAAAGAGAGGAGGGAGGAATTCTCCCAACAAAAGAAAGAAAGAAAGAAAGAAAGAAAGAAAGAAAGAAAGAAATTCTCCCATCTACCCCAGAAAGAAAGAAGGAAAGAAAAAAAAGAGAAAGAGAGAGAGAGAAGAGGGAGGAATTCCCCCAACAAAAGAAAGAAAGGAAGAAATTTTTCCATCTACCCGAGAAAGAAGGAAAGAGAGAAAGAGAGAAAGAAGAGAAAAAAAAGAAGAAAGAAGGAAAGAAATAAAGAGGGGGGGAGAGGGAGGAATTCTCTCAACTACCTCAAAGAGAGAGAGAGAGAGAGAGAGCGAGAGAGAGAAATTTCCCCATCTACCCGAGAAAGAAGGAAAGAGAAAAAGAGAGAAAGAAAGAAAGAGAAAGAAAGAAGAAAAGAAATAAAGAGGGGGGGGACAGGGAGGAATTCTCCCAACTACCCCAGAAAGAGAGAGAGAGAGAGAGAGAGAGAGAGAGAGAGAGAGAGAGAGAGAGAGAGAGAGAGAGAGAGAGAGAGAGATAAATTTTCCCATCTACCCGAGAAAGAAGGAAAGAGAAAAAGAGAGAAAGAAAGAAAGAGAAAGAAGAAAGAAGGAAAGAAATAAAGGGGGGGGACAGGGAGGAATTCTCTCAACTACCCCAGAAAGAAAGAGAGAGAGAGAGAGAGAGAGAGAGAAAGAGAAAGAGAGAAAGAAGAAAGAAAGAAAGAAAGAAAGAAAGAAAGAAAGAAAATTTGCAAGAAAGAAAGAAAGAAAATATGAAAGAAAGAAAATAAGAAAATTAGAAGGGTAAAGTATTCTTGGTTTAACAATAGAAAACCAGAAAAAAAAGGGGGGGGCATAAAAGACCCCCTTGCCTTTGGCTTTCCTGTGCCAACTTTGGCGACAGCTGCATTTAAGACCTGGGGTTTTCCACAGGGGCTACATTGAGGTTTAAAGGGAAGCTGAAGAAAGCATCTTTGAAGGAAGGTTGGCAACCATTCTACGGGCTCCACTGTTGGAGGATAAATGTAAATATTTTTTTTTTAAATCTCTCTCTCTCTCTCTCTTTTTTTGGTCAATGAGTGCCTTCACAACCTTGTTGATCCAACAGAATGGGGTGACTCATGCCCGCGTAGAAGAAATCAGCTTTAGGAAAAACATTTGGGGTTCCGTCTGATTTAGTGGCTACCTTCTGAAGAGACCTGCAGGGTTTAAAAAGGAAGCATAGGGAAGGAGGAAAAAAAAATCCCTTTTTTTGTTTCCACTCCCCCCCATAAAAACCAGAGTTTGCTTTGCCGCAATGCTTCTCTAAAGTTTACAGAAATCGGTTTCAAGGAACGGGAAGCTATAAAAAGATTTCGGGCAGTTCAATTTAGACACGGATAAGAGACTAAAAATTAAGATAAGATTTAAGATAAGAGACAAGAAATCAAAAGGCGCTTGCTCCTGGGGAGGAAAGCTATGGCAAATCTAGACAGCATACTAAAAAGCAGAGACATCGCCCTGCCAACAAAAGTGCGTATAGTTAAGGCGATGGTTTTCCCAGTTGCAATGCATGGCTGTGAAAGTTGGACCATAAGGAAGGCTGAGAAGGCCAAAGAATGGAGGCCTTTGAACTCTGGTGCTGGAGAAGACTCCTGCAAGTCCCTTGGACTGCAAGGCCATCCAACCGGTCAGTCCTAGAGGAGATCAACCCTGACTGCTCTCTAGAAGGCCAGATCCTGAAGAGGAAACTCAGATACTTTGGCCACTAATGAGAAGGAAGGACTCCCTGGAGAAGAGCCTAATGCTGGGAAAGATTGAGGGCAAAAGAAGAAGAAGGGGACGGCAGAGAACGAGGTGGCTGGATGGAGTCACTGAAGCAGTCGGCGGGAGCTTCAATGGACTCCGGAGGATGGTAGAGGACAGGAAGGCCTGGAGGAATGTTGTCCATGAGGTCACAATGGATCAGATACAACTTCACAACTAACAACAACAACAATAGATAGATAGATAGATAGATAGATAGATAGATAGATAGATAGATAGATAGATAGATGATAGATAGATAGATGATAGATAGATAGATAGATAGATAGATAGATAGATAGATAGATAGATAGATAGATAGATAGAAGATAGATCCAAGTGACTCCTGTGAGTCCCTTGGACTGCAAGGCGATCCAACTGGTCAGTCCTAGAGGAGATCAACCCTGACTGCTCTCTAGAAGGCCAGATCCTGAAGATGAAACTCAAATGCTTTGGCCACCTAAGGAGAAGGAAGGACTCCCTGGAGAAGAGCCGAATGCTGGGAAAGATTGAGGGCAAAAGAAGAAGAAGGGGACGGCAGAGAACGAGGTGGCTGGATGGAGTCACTGAAGCAGTCGGCGTGAGCTTCAATGGACTCCAGAGGATGGTAGAGGACAGGAAGGCCTGGAGGAACGTGGTCCATGGGGTCGCGATGGGTCGGACACGACTTCGCAACTAACAACAAGGAGACTCCATAACTCCTTTCTATCATCGTGATTGTAATCATGATCATCTCTTAGCCACTGTCTGTCCGTTGCAGGATGAAGGCCTCTTCTTGCCTTTTTCCAACCCTGAGTTTTCTTTGGCCAATTGGAACTTCCATACTTACTGATGTCACCCCTCCATCTTGTTCGGGGTCTCTTTCGTGGGGGCTTTTGATCCAGTGGGATCCGTTCTAGGACTGCCTTGCTCCACCTGTCTTGGTCAGGTCTTCTGCCTAGGTGACCGGCCGGTTTCCACTGCAAATTCTTTTATTCTCTTGATGGCACCTTGTTCTCTAATAATCCACGTGCGGGTCTTCCTATCTTGTCTTGGAGATGCCCAGCGTGCATCTTCCCTTTATAGAAGACGCCTTTATATATATTCTAGTGAAAGAATGAGTCACCAGTTCCCGCCTGATTTGAAATGAATCACAGTGCAGAGAAGAGCAACAAAGATGATGAGGGGACTGGAGGCTAAAACATACCAAGAACGATTGCTGGAATTGGGTAATAAAGGTAAAAGGTTCCCCTCGCACATATCTGCTAGTCGTTCCCGACTCTAGGGGGCGGTGCTCATCTCCGTTTCAAAGCCGAAGAGCCAGCGCTATCCGAAGACGTCTCCGTGGTCATGTGGCCGGCATGACTCAGCGCCAAAGGCGCACGGAACGCTGTTCCCTTCCCACCAAAGGTGGTCCCTGTTTTTCTCCTTGCATTTTTTACCTGCTTTCAAACTGCTAGGTTGGCAGAAGCTGGGACAGGTAACGGGAGCTCACTCCATTACGCAGCACTAGGGATTCGAACCGCTGAACTGCCGACCTTTCGATTGACAAGCTCAGCGTCTTAGCCCCTGAACAACCGTGTCCCTATTGGAATTGGGTATGTCTAGTTTAATGAATTGGGTATGTCTAGTTTGATGAAAAGAAGGACTAGGGGAGACATGATAGCGATGTTCCAATATCTCAGGGGCTGCCCCAAAGAAGAGGGAGTCAACCTATTCTCCAGAGCACCTGAGGGCAGGACAAGAAGCAACGGATGGAAACTAATCAAGGAGAGAAGCAACCTAGAACAAAGGAGAAATTTCCTGACAGTGAGAGCAATCAACCAGTGGAACTACTTACCACCAGAAGTTGTGGATGCTTCATCACTAGAGGTTTTCAAGAAGAGACTGGACAACCACTTGTCTGACATGTTATAGTCCTGCTTGAGCTGGGGGCTGGACTAGAAGACCTCAAAGGCCCCTTCCAGCTCTATTCTGAACTGATTTGGGTATATCTAGTCTAGAGAAAAGAAGGACCAGGGGAGACATGATAACAATCTTCCAATATCTCAAGGGCTGCCCCAAAGAAGAGGGGTTAAATTTATTTTCCAAAGCACCTGAAGGCAGGAGAAGAAGCAACGGATGGAAACTAATCAAGGAGAGAAGCAACTTAGAACTAAGGAGAAATTTCCTGACAGTGAGAACAATTAATCAATGGAACTACTTGCCACCAGAAGTTGTAAATGTTCCAACACTGGAGGTTTTTAAGAAGAGATTGGACAATCATTCACCTGAAATGGTATAGAGCAGGGGCCTCAAACCTTGGCAACTTTAAGACTTGTGGACTTCACAAGCTGGCTGAGGAATTCTGGGAGTCCACAAGTCTTAAAGTTGCCAAGGTTGGAGACCTCTGGTATAGGGTTTCCTGCCTAAGCAGCAGGGGGTTGGACTAGAAGACCTCCAAGGTCCCTTCCAGCTCTATTCTGAACTGAACTGAACTGGGTATATCTAGTCTGGTGAAAACAAAGACCAGGGGTGAGATGATAGCAGTCTTCCAATATCTAAGGAGCTTTCACAAAGAAGAGGGGGTCAACCTGTTCTCCAAAGCACCTGAAGGCAGGACAAGAAGCAGCGGATGGAAACTAATTGAGGAGACAACCAATCCAGAACTAGGGAGAAACTTCTCGACAGAACAACAATTAACCACTGGAACTGCTTGCCACCAGAAGTTGTGAATGCTCCAGCACTGGAGGTCCCCAAACTTGGCAGCTTTAAGATTTGTGGACTTCAACTCCCAGAATTCCCCAGCCAGCCATGAATGATAGAGTTGGAAGAGACCAGAAGGGTCATCTAAGTCAGGGCTCTCCAACCTTGGCAACTTTAAGCCTGGAGGACTTCAACTCCCAGAATTCCCCAGCCAGCCATGAATAATAGAGTTGGAAGAGACCAGAAGGGTCATCTAAGTCAGGGGTCTCCAACCTTGGCAACTTTAAGCCTGGAGGACTTCAACTCCCAGAATTCCCCAGCCAGTCATGAATGATAGAGTTGGAAGAGACCAGAAGGGTCATCTAAGCCAGGGGTCTCCTACCTTGGCAACTTTAAGCCGGGCGGACTTCAACTCCCAGAAATCCCCAGCCAACCATGAATGATAGAGTTGGAAGAGACCAGAAGGGTCATCTAAGTCAGGGCTCTCCAACCTTGGCAACTTTAAGCCTGGAGGACTTCAACTCCCAGAATTCCCCAGCCAGCCATGAATAATAGAGTTGGAAGAGACCAGAAGGGTCATCTAAGTCAGGGGTCTCCAACCTTGGCAACTTTAAGCCTGAAGGACTTCAACTCCCAGAATTCCCCAGCCAGTCATGAATGATAGAGTTGGAAGAGACCAGAAGGGTCATCTAAGTCAGGGGTCTCCAACCTTGGCAACTTTAAGCCTGGAGAATTCTGGGAGTTGAAGTCCACAAGTTTGAAAGCTGCCAACGTTGAACGTTGAACAATTTCAACGTTAGGCTACCTTCTGCGGAGTGGACAAGGTTGAGTTACTCTTTTTTTTTTTTTTTTTTTTTTTAAAGCGCCTTCCACTCAACTCCCATCTCCAATCTACAGACGGTCATTTAATACCATTTAGTAGGCGGAAAAAAATCGACCAAAACAGGAAAGGACAAATGTTCGAAAATGTTTGTGCAAGCTCTTTGGGACGTTGATCTTGCCAACATCTATGGTGGTTGATGGCTGTTTTTTTTTTTTTTCTCACAGGATCACATGCTGCTTAAGGAAGGGGCCACCGTCTCCGATCAGGAAACACAAAAAACGCCAGCCAATTTCCTCTCGTTCCCGGCCTTTGCAAATTATGCTTATCTTTGCATTAGTGGGCATAATAATAATAATAAATGTTCTGTAGCTTGCAATTATTTTTGCAGAGTGTGGGGGGGTCCTTCTGACTCCAAGCGCATCCTTCCTGAATTAGCTTTGTGTCTTCGTGATGAGACTCGCTAAGGGTAGCAGATCCTTTTTGGGGTGAAATTTTTGCAAAATTGTTTCTGCTGGGCTAGGCCGATAGCGCCCGCAGCCCCTGCATTTAATTTTTTGAAGATGGGTTTATTTTTATCCCGTCTTTATTACTTCATAAGCAACTTAAGGTGACAATCATATGTAATAGCCCTTCCCTTTTCTCCACAACAACCCTGTGAGGTAGGTTGGGCTTTTATCCCTAAGGAGGGACTAGAACTCACCGTCTCCTAGTGATTGGCCCAAAGTCACCCAGCCGGCTTTCATACGTAAGGCAGAACTAGAACTCATTGTCTCCTGGTGATTGGCCCAGAGTCACTCAGCTGGCTTTCGTATCTAAGGCAGGACTAGAACTCACCGTCTCCTAGTGTTTGGCCCAAAGTCACCCAGTCAGCTTTCATATGTAAGGCAGAACTAGAACTCACCATCGCCTGGTGATTGGCCCAATGTCACCCAGCCAGCTTTCATGCCTAAGGCAGGACTAGAACTCATTGTCTCCCAGTGATTGGCCATCCAGTCAGCTTTCATACCTAAGGCGGGACTAGAATTCACCGTCTCCTGGTGATTGGCCCAGAGTCACTCAGCTGGCTTTCATATCTAAGGCAAGACTAGAACTCACCGTCTCCTAGTGTTTGGCCTGAAGTCACCCAGTCAGCTTTCATACGTAAGGCAGAACTAGAACTCACCATCGCCTGGTGATTGGCCCAATGTCACCCAGCCAGCTTTCATGCGTAAGGCAGGACTAGAACTCATCATCTCCCAGTGATTGGCCCAAAGTCATCCAGTCAACTTTCGTACTTAAGGCGGGACTAGAATTCACCGTCTCCTAGTGTTTGGCCCAAAGTCACCCAGTCAGCTTTCGTACGTAAGGCAGAACTAGAACTCACCATCGCCTGGTGATTGGCCCAGTTAGCCAGTCAGCTTTCATGCCTGAGGCTGGACTAGAACTCGCCATCTCCTAGTGAGTGGCCCACAGCCACCCAGTCAGCTATTGAGCATAAGGCGGAACTAGAATTCACCATCTCCAGGTTTCTACCCTAGTGTCTTAACCACTAGATCAAACTGATGATAATCGAATATTTAACTGATGATAGTCGAACATGAAGCTGTAAAATCTGTATCTTAGTTTATCATCTTGGAAAGCCAAACAAATCACTGAGCACAGAAAAAAATAATAATCAGAATTTCCCAGATCAAGAACCACAAATTGTGGACCTTTGGGCCTGAAAATCTGCATGCTAGTGAGGCGTATTAAAAATGCTTAGGAAGAAGTATTTGATGTTAACATTAATTATTGCTTCAATTGCAGTGAAGGAGGACATTTTTTCCCCCCCTGTAGAGAAAATAAGTTTGGATTTCAAGTGAGGTCAGCAAGGTTATGCAGTAAACAGATGATGATCCCAAGCCGGCACGACGCCCAATGAAAATAATCATGCAATATTCCATGGAAAAGCGAGCAAGCAACTTCCATATAATGAAATGAAAATGACGGTGGCCAAATGCATAACAGTTCTCCGTTCCTACTTCCTAGAAATCACATTATTAATGTGCCCGGGGAAAAAAAAGACAGCACAGCCTATTTCTCATTCTGCAGACTTCTCCAGAAAAAGGCTTCACGGAAGGAAATGAAATATTAAAAGAGAGAAACGTGGGACTTCCAAACAGAAGATCCTCGATTTACGGCCACGGCTGAAACCAAAAAATTTCCATCGCTAGGCAAGGGCGGTGGTTAAAAGTGATTTTAAAAGCCTGATTTTACGACCGGGTTGGCCAGGGTTGTTAAGCTAACGGCTGCCGTTGTTAAGCGAAGCACGTGGTCGTAAGGGTGAGGACCGACCCTAAATCACTGTTTTCAGTGTCGTTTTGAAAGTCGCTAAGCAAAGGGCCGTAAGCCAGGACTGCTTGGATGAGTCCTCTGCCTGTCTCGTTTTGCGTTAATAGTGTTAGTCGTCGTTTGGTCCACCTGACGTTTAAGCAAGGAAATCGAGTCCTTGCAATGTCTGAAAGCGAATCCTGGCTGCGAAAGTTGATCCCAACTCCTGATAGGTCCGTATTGATTTCAGGACCTCTTAAATTTCCTTTCTTTTGTATTTCCTAGGCTGGGTTTTTGCAACCTTGTGGGCCACCTTAAGAGGTGCGAACTTCCAACGCCCAGAATTCCCTAGCCAGCATTTGTTAACTGGGGGATTCTGGGATGTCCACATCTCTTAAAGTTGCCAAGGTTGAAGAATATCCGAAGATCTCGCGCCAAATCCCAGCGTTTTGCTTGGACTCCGAAGAGGCAAGGGAGTTTTTGCAGGCCCTTTTTATCTGAAGAGGTTTAGAAGGACGGACCAATGAGAAAATTCACATTTTATCTAGTCCATGGGCTGGATCCATCACACGTTTAGCCCAGCCGTTTTTCAATATTTGGCAGGAGGCTGTTTTGTTTCCATATTTTACTTCTGTCTTTCTTAAATGTCCTCCTCCTCCTCCTCTTCCTCCTTCTCCACCCCTTCCTCCTCCACTCCGCAAAACCCGTTCCCTTCAAGCACTGATAATGTTACCTAGTTGGGTAATGAAACGTCTGCAAGAAAAGCACCGAGCTCAGAGAGCAACAAGGACCCTTCCTCCTCCTCCTCCTCCTCTCCACAAACCTCACTCCCTTCAAGCACTGATGATGTTCCCTAGTTTGGTTATGAAATGCCTGCAGGAAAACAACCAAGCTCAGAGAGTACCAAGGACCCCTTAATACTCCTACTCCCTTCAAACATTGATGATATTCCCTAGTTGGGTAAAGAAATGTCTGCAGGAAAACAACCAAGCTCAGAGAGCAAAAAGGACCCCACGGTCCTCCTCCTTCTCCATCACCAGTCGTCGTCTTCTTCTTCCTCCTCCTCCTCTTCCTTTTCCTCTTCCTCCTCTCTGCAAACCCCACTCCCTTCTAACACTGATGATGTTCCCTAGTTGGGTAATGAAATGTCTGCATGAAAACAACCAAGTTCAGAGAGCAAAAAGGACTCCACAGTCCTCCTCCTTCTCCATCACCAGTCGTCGTCTTCCTCTTCCTCCTCCTCTTCCTCTTTCTCCACTCCCTCCTCCTCTCTGCAAACCCCACTCCCTTCTAACACTGATGATGTTCCCTAGTTGGGTAAAGAAATGCCTGCAGGAAAACAACCAAGCTCAGAGAGCAAAAAGGACCCCACAGTCCTCCTCCTTCTCCATCATCAGTCGTCGTCTTCCTCCTCCTCCTCCTCTTCCTCCTTCTCCACCCCTTCCTCCTCTCTGCAAACCCCACTCCCTTCTAACACTGATGATGTTCCCTAGTTGGGTAAAGAAATGTCTGCAGGGAAGCAACCAAGCTCAGAGAGCAAAAAGGACCCCACGGTCCTCCTCCTTCTCCTTCTCCTTCTCCATCACCAATCATCGTCCTCTTCCTCTTCCTCCTCCCTGCAAATCCCACTCCCTTCTAACACTGATGATGTTCCCTAGTTGGGTCATGAAACATCTGCAAGAAAACCACCAACCTCAGAAAGCAACAAGGACCTCAACAGTCTTCTTCCTTCCTTCCTTCTCCATCACCAGTCCTCCTCCTCTTCCTCCTCTTCCCCCCACCCCCTACGAAAACCTCTGGCATCTTCGGAGTCTCAAGTGAAATGCTGAGATATTTGGCGAGGACATTCGTGCAGGAAAGCAACCGAGCTCGTAGAGCAGCAAGCAAGAAATAAATTTGGATTTTCTTTTTTTTTCTTCACCCAATTAATGCCGCGGAGCTTTGTTGGAGTGGGGAAGGAGAGCGCTGCAACCTGCGATGCATTTGTGGGTCCACTCGGGGCACGCATGGAAGCCAGTCGCGTCATGCATGACAAAGGAACCACGGAAGCACGGGTTAACGGATGAGATGGCGCCATATACCTCCACTAAGGTCACTCTGAGGGCACTGACAAGTGAGGGCTCAATATCCACCAGCTGAACGGCATTAAAACTCTGAATGTCAAAAGTGGCACAAGGACAACACGCACACACGTACACACAGAGACACAAACACACACACACAACACGGTTAGAACTGCAAGGCAAACAACAGGTCAATACGGTTAGTCAAAGCATATGCAACCCCGTGGACTTTTCATAGAGACTCTCAGCCTTGGCGTAAACCGTTTGCAGGAGAGGTCAGAGCAGAGGTCTTCAAACTTGGCCGCTTTAAGACTTGTGGACTTCAACTCCCAGAATTCTCCAGCCAGCGTAGCTTTAAGACTTGTGGACTTCAACTCCCAGAGTTCTCCAGCCAGCAAAGCTTTAAGACTTGTGGACTTCGACTCCCAGAATTCTCCAGCCAGCAGAGCTTTAAGCCTTGTGGACTTCAACTCCCAGAATTCTCCAGCCAGCAGAGCTTTAAGCCTTGTGGACTTCAACTCCCAGAATTCTCCAGCCAGCAGAGCTTGAAGACTTGTGGACTTCGACTCCCAGAATTCTCCAGCCAGCAGAGCTTGAAGACTTGTGGACTTCAACTCCCAGAATTCTCCAGCCAGCGTCGCTTTAAGACTTGTGGACTTCGACTCCCAGAATTCTCCAGCCAGCAGAGCTTTAAGACTTGTGGACTTCGACTCCCAGAATTCTCCAGCCAATATAGCTTTAACTTGTGGACTTTAGCTCCCAGAATTCTCCAGCTGGCCGGAGCTCCCAGAGAATTCTGGGAGTTGAAGTCCACAAGTCTTAAAGTGGCCAAGTTTGAAGACCTCTGCTCTACAATTTCAACGTTACGCTACCTTTTGTGGAGTGGACAAAGTTAAATTACTCTTTTTTTTAAAAAAAGCACCTTCCACTCAACTCCCATCTCCAATCTACAGATGGTGATTAAATACCATTTAGTAGGCAGAATATTTCTGAATAGGCCGTAGCACAGGGCTTGGAGACCCCTGAGTTAAACCTCAGGGCCTTCTCTTCTGGAAGGGAAAGTCCAAACTATACTACAGGTATAATCCTCGATTTACAGTCACCCTTGAGCTCAAAGTTTCCCACTGCTGAGCGAGACGGTTGTTAAGTGAGTTTTGCACCCATTGTTACGGTTAAGATGGAGGTTATTTTCTTGCCACAGTTGTTAAGCGAATCAGCATAGTTAGTAATACGGTCCGCTAAGTGAATCTGGCTTCCCCAACTTGTCGGAAGGTCGCAGAAGGGGATCGATCACCTGACCCTGGGACAGAGCAATGGTTGTAAGTATTAGTCGGTTGCCAAGGGTCCAAATTTTGATCACGTGACTACAATGGTCGTAAGTGTGAGGGGAAAAAAGGGTCATAAGTCACTTTTTTTCAGCGCTGCCATAACTTTGAACGGGCGCTCAGCGGGTGGTTGTAAGCGGAGGACTACAGGTAGTCCTCGACTTACGTCCACAATTGAGCCCAACATTTCTGTTGCTAAGTGGGACAGTTGTTAACCGAACTTTGTCCCATTTTACAACCTTTACTGCCACACTGCAGTGGTTAACTTAGTGACCACCGTTGTTAAGTGAATCCAGCTTCCCCGTTGACTTGGCTTGTCGGAAGGTCGTAAAAGTGGATCACGTGGCCCCCGGATTCGGCAACCGTCATAAATACGAACCAGTTGCCAAGTCTCCAAATTTTGATCAGGTGACCGTGGGGAATGCTGCGACGGTCGTTAAGTGTGAAACACAGTCCTAAGTCACTTTTTTCAGTGCCGTGGTAACTTTGAATGGCCACTAAATGAGCTGTTGTAAGTCGAGGACTATCTGTATCTGAATTTCAAGGGCATATTTGGAGTTTGTACGGAGGCCACCCATGTTTCATCTGACTTTCCTCAAACGCAGCACTGAATCAAGGCCCACCCGTTCTCTTTGGGCTAAGGACAGTTTTGCAAAAGCTTTAAAACTTATTTTATTTATTTATTCATTTATTTATTGAATTTGTTTGCCACCCATCTTGTCACAAAACGACTCTGGGCGGCTTCCAGCATCATTTTTTCCTTTAAATCAGTGCTTTCTGTCTCTTAGAAATAAAACTAAATGAGAAAAATAAAACAAAACCCAGAAAAATCACTAATTTCTTTTTTTTTTTTAGCCATCTGGGGACACCCATCCAGCCGGAGATGCATGAGCTTGCAAATATTTCGAGACGTAAATCTTTTAAATATAAATTGGAATTAATTCTTTGAAACAAAGCAGATAATCGCTTTTTTTTTTTTTTTTTTACAGCTAATTAGTTTTTAGCCCATCTTTGGTTGTAAATCGTGCTCAACATAAACAATTGCTGAAGTTCTGCAGAGATTCTCGAAGGAGCAACAGGCTGGAAATTTAACACACATGCACACGTTCCTTTAAACTAATCAGAGGAATGATTTCTCTGATCATCCTCTAAATAATCAGATTAATTTGACGGGCTAAGGAAAAGATCTCAGCCCCGTACCATCCGGTGTCCTTAGTTCTAGCTTTTTCTCAGCTTTTTAAAATGTGAATTATTTTTGTGTGTATCTTTTTAAGCTGCCCAGAATCGCTTTATCAGTCAGAGGGGCAGCATAGAAATTTAACAAGTGAATAAATAAAAGGGCTGCTTTGATAGGAAAGAATATTCTCGGTTATAAAACTGAATTAAACAAAATCGGTTTCTTTCTTTTCCAATAGGGTGGCACAAGAAGACTAACTGGCTAAAATAAAATCAGAGAAAAAGAGCTAAAATGATCCCCCTTTCAGATCAAAAGGCCCATTTAAAGAGGGGCCCGTTAATTTAGATTTCTGCAAACAGGTGGAGGGGTTAAAGGAGAAGAGTAGTAACATTTCTTTGGGGAGTATTTCTCAACTTTCGCAACTTTAAGAGTGGTGGGACTTCAACTCCCAGAATTCCTGAGCCAGCATGGGGAACTATGGCCCTTTCATGACTCGTGGACTTCAACTCCCAGAATCCCTCAGCCAGGATGGGGAACTATGGCCCTTTCATGACTCGTGGACTTCAACTCCCAGAATCCTTCAGCCAGGATGGGGAATTATGGCCCTTTCATGACTCGTGGACTTCAACTCCCAGTATCCCTCAGCCAGGATGGGGAATTATGGCCCTTTCATGACTCCTGGACTTCAACTCCCAGAATCCCTCAGCCAGGATAGGGAATTATGGCCCTTTCATGACTCCTGGACTTCAACTCCCAGAATCCCTCAGCCAGGATGGGGAACTATGGCCCTTTCATGACTCGTGGACTTCAACGCCCAGAATCCCTCAGCCAGGATGGGGAATTATGGCCCTTTCATGACTCGTGGACTTCAACTCCCAGAATCCCTCAGCCAGGATGGGGAACTATGGCCCCTTCATAACTCGTGGACTTCAACTCCCAGAATCCCTCAGCCAGGATGGGGAACTATGGCCCTTTCATGACTCGTGGACTTCAACGCCCAGAATCCCTCAGCCAGGATGGGGAATTATGGCCCTTTCATGACTCGTGGACTTCAACTCCCAGAATCCCTCAGCCAGGATGGGGAATTATGGCCCTTTCATGACTCGTGGACTTCAACTCCCAGAATCCCTCAGCCAGCAAGGGGGATTAAATTAGAGGAAGTGAAAAGCAGCAGGTGAGTTTCTGGTTTTGTAAATTTTTTTTCCCTCCCGGGGAATTCATGCAAAAAGTCTGCCTCCCTCCATTGTGTGTGTGGGGGTTTTTTTTGGTCTTGTTCTCCTTGCAGCATGGAAGGAGCCCTCGAAAAGCGTGTACACAAACACACACGCACACACAAAAGGAACCCAAGGCAGTGTGGTTAAAAGGGTGCTTACGGTGTCGCTGTCGCACGGCTGAAACTGGAAGGACTGCGGCTTGTGAAAGACCGAGTTTTCTTGCAAGAAGAGCTGAAAATTGTAATCTCGCACTACCTGAAAACAGAAAAAGCACCTGTGTTTACAGCTGGGTCAGAAATCGTAAAGGACCAATACAGGTAAGTCTTCGACTTACAACGGTTCGTTTAGTGACTGTTTGAAGTTACGACGGCACCGAAAAATGTGACTGATGGCCGTTTTTCACACTTACCACTGTTACAGCACATGGCTGTGATCAAAATTCAGGCGCTTGGCAACTGACTCGTATTTATGACCGTCGCAGCGTCCCGGGGGGGTCACATGATCCCCTTTTGCGACCTTCTGACAAGCAAAATCGATGCTTAACAACCGTTTTACAAACTTAACCAACTGCCGTGATTCCGTTAACAACTGCGGCAGGAGAGGTCATAAAATGGGGCAAAATTCACTTGTCTCGCTTAGCAATGGAAATTTTGGACTCCATTGTGGTCGTAAATGAGAGTGGTGTGATGGCCTAGAGGTGGAGCTCTGGCCTCACAATCAGGAGGCTGTGAGTTTGATCCTAGGTAGAGGCAGATATTTCCTTCTCTGGGCACAATGAGATTTTATCTGCTGAATATAACTCCGCATTGGCGACAGGAAAGGCATCTGGCCAGTAAACACTCTGCTAGCTCCATTCAGCTGCCCACAAGGGATTATGGGGTCATTAAAGGGAGATGATTGTGGTCGTAAGTCGAGGGACATCCTGTACAGGGAGTCCTTGACTTGCGAACACCATTGGGACTGCAGCTCCCGTTGTTAAGCGAGACATTTCCAATTTTATGATCATTTTCGCAGACGTCGTTAAGAGAGTCACACAGTCGTTAAAACGAACCTGCCTTCCCCACTGACTTTGCAGATCAGAAATGGAGATCACGTGATTCCCCAGGATGCTGCCCCCATCATAAATACACGCCAAGTGTCTGGATTTTGATCATTGTGATCGTGGGAACGCTGCCAACGGTCGTAAACGCGAGGATCGATTGCACGCCACCTTTTTTTTTTCCCAGCCCCGCTGCGAATTCGGATGGTTACTAAACGAACGGTCGTAAATGGAGGACTTACCCGCTGTGCTGAAATGATTAAAACAACACATTTCTACCATTGCGCTGCATGTAACAATGGACAGATTCGTCGTTCTTAAAATAAAAAGGCGACCCAGAAAAAAAATCCTATTTTTTTTTTTTTTTTTTATTCTAAAAAATTCCTAGCCAGCCAACTGCTCAATTGCAGGAAATAATTATGGCACCTTTTTTTAAAAAATAGGTGTGCATGGTTTTTTTTTAATGCCGGTATCGGGGTTTTAATCCCTCTAAAAACAGATTATAGACTAGTGATGGCTAACCTTTTTGCCGTCGTGTGCCAAAAGCAGGGGGAGCCCGGGGTGGGGGTTCGCGCATGTACCCACACCCATAATTCAATGCGCCCGTCCCCCACGCATATGTGCGCGACCTCACGCGCTCCCCCCGCTTTTGGCACGCAATGGCACAGTGGGCCTCGTAGGCCCGTTTTTCACCCTTCCCAGGCTCTAGAGCAGTGTTTCTCAACCTTGGTAGCTTGAAGATGGGTGGACTTCAACTCCCAGAATCCCCCAGCCAGCAGCGCTGGCTGGGGGATTCTGGGAGTTGAAGTCCACCCATCTTCAAGCTTCCAAGGTTGAGAAACACTGCCCTAGAGGCTTTCTTGGAGCCTGGGGAGGGTAAAAAACAGGCTTCCCCACCCGCCTTGAGGCCCTCCGGAGGCCGGAAACAGCCTGTTTCCCGACTTCTGGTGGGCCCGGAAGGCCCGAAAATCAGCTGGCCGGCGCGTGCATGCGTGCCCATCGACATGGCTCCGCGTGCCACCTGTGGCAGGCGTGTCATAAGTTCGCCATCACGGCTACAGATTCTCCTTACGGAACTCATCTTTATAATTGTCACAACTGTCATGAAAAAGAACATTCCGCCTCAGGTTAAAATGAAATAACAGGAAAATAAAAGCCGCACAGAAATTAAGGCAGGTTTTTACCACACAATGGGTTATCCAAACATCTGAAAAGAAGCAGGAAGGGGGGGATTAACCCTCAAAATTGTGACCACCTCAATAGCAAATCATTTTAAGGTGAAGAAAATGGATTGTTTTTTAACATTTGGGGAATCCAGTAGCGGGTTATAATCTACTCCCGTGATGGCGAACCGATAGCACGCGTGTCACAAGTGGCACGTGTGACATATTGGTGGGCACACGGGCTCAGCTCTGGCACACATGCATGCGTTGGCCAGCTGATTTTTGGGCCTTCTGGGCCACCTGGAAGTCGGCAAACAGGCCGTTTCTGGGCTCCAGAGGGCGTCTGAGGGGGAGAGGCCATTTTCGCCCTCCCCAGGCTCCTAGAAAGGCTCTAGAGCCTGGAGAGGGTGAAAAACGGGCCTACTGGGCCCACCCTGCCATCGCGTGCCGAAAGCGAGAGAAGCGCACATATGAGCATGGAATTATGGGTGTGGGGGCCCCCCACGCTACCCCCACTTTTGGCATGTGATGGCAAAAAGGTTAGCCATCACTGATCTCCTCACTCTTCTGCCAAAGAGCTTCCTTTCTCCAAATTAATTTGAATTTCCAAAAAATTGTGTCTAATCCAATTCTATCCTTTTTTTTTTTAAATAACGAACCGACGGAAAGTACTTCACAGATAACGCTCCAAGCGCAACAACATCCAATTCCAAACACGAAAAGCAATAGAACAAGTAATACATATTGATGGGATAATAAAAACATTAAAATGATCTTTATAGCTTAAGATGCTGTACATTTGGTTTTCATTCTACACACAAGCGACTGGATTGGAATTGATGGAAAATGCACCCATTCTTGTCAATTTTGGTCCGTCACTCTGTGGAACAGCAATACGGGTAGCCCTCGATTTATGACCACAATTCAGCCCAACATTTCTGTCGCTAAGCGAGAACAGTTGTTAACGGAGCTTTGTCCCGTTTTACGACCTTTCTTGCCACCGTTGTTAAGTGAACAGGTGCAATTGATAAATGAGTAACCCGGTTGTTAAGTGAATCTGGCTTCCCCGTTGACTTTGCTTGGTGGAAGGTCGCAAAAGGGGATCATGTGACCCGCCCGGGGCGCTGCGACCGTCATAAATATGAACCCAGTTGCCAAGTGATTGAATTTTGATTATGGTGATTGTGGGGATGTTGCAACAGTCGTAAGTGTGAAAAACTAAATGTAACAAATATGATCAAAAATACTTTATTTGTATTAAAATGTATGACATGCAGAATATGGCGACTGACATAAAAATAACGTATTGAAATATTGAATAATGAAGGATTATAAATTGAACAAGCAAATAATGGAAGACTTCAATTTAGCATAAATGTTTGTACTATTATTAGAATTATATAAGCTTGTTAAAAGTAATAAATACGGTTAATAATATTCTATTTGTATTAAAAGGTATGACACAGAATAGGGTGGTTGGCACTGAAATGACATTGAAAAAGGAATGATTAAATAACGAAAGATTATAATCTAATAAAAATATGTGTATTATTACAAGGTTTTATATAATCTTGTTAAATGAAACAAATACAATTAATATTACTTTATTTGTATTAAAATGTATGACATGCAGAGTATGGCGACTGACATAAAAATAACGTATTGAAATATTGAATAATGAAGGATTATAAATTGAACAAGCAAATAATGGAAGACTTCAATTTAGCATAAATGTTTGTACTATTATTAGAATTATATAAGCTTGTTAAAAGTAATAAATACAGTTAATAATATTCTATTTGTATTAAAAGGTATGACGCTCAGAACAGGGTGGTTGGCACTGAAATGACACATTGAAATAGCGAATGATTAAATAATGAAAGATTATAATCTAATAAAAATATGTGTATTATTACAAGGTTTTATATAATCTTGTTAAATGAAACAAATATGATTAATATTACTTTATTTGTATTAAAATGAATGACACTCAGGTGCCATGCTGTTCACACATCGATGTGCTTTGTAAAAAATAAAAAACTTTAAACAAAATAATAAAACGGGTCATAAGTCATAACTTCAAATGGTCGCTAAATGAATTGTCGTTATGTCGAGGACTAACTGTAGAGCAAGCAGGTCATATCAATATTTTACAGGAACATTTGGGAGATTTAACTGTTATCCCGAACATGGAATGAGTTCAAGTTTTACCTGGTGGGTCCCAATTACTGACATGCTAGCTACGTTCTGGAGCATAAAAAGAAGCAACAAGAAAGAATGTGAAAAACAGTTTTCCACAGTCACAAAAACAAACGCCAGAGATAATGGTTATAAGTCGCCGCTACAGGCAGTCCTCAAATTACGACCACAACTGACCCCCAAATATCCACTGCTAAGCAAGGCAGAGTGAGTTCTGCCCCATTTAATGACCTTTTTTTTTTTGCCGTAGTTGTTGAGCAAATTAGTCTGGTCGTTAAGTGAATCAGGCAGCCATTAAGCGAATCAGGCGGGTTGTTAAGTGAATCAGGCTTTCCCCCCACTGACTTTGCTTTGTCTGAAGCTGGCTGGGAAGGTCACCAATGGCGATTCACAGGACCCCCGGGACACTGCAACCGTCATAAGTACATGCCAGTTACCAAGCGCCAATTTTGATCGCGTGACCGTGGAGGAAAATGCTTCGATGGTCGTAAGTGTGAGGACTGGTTGTGAATGGCCTTTTTCAGTGCCTTTGTAACTTCAAAGGGTCGCTGAACCCTGATCACGTGACCAGGGTGCTGGGGTGCTGCGGAGGTCACTAGTCCCTTATTTCAGCACCGTCGTAACTTTGAACAGTCACTCAATGAATGGCCGTACGGTGAGGACTCCCCGAACAGCTCCCTTCCCAACTGTTGTGGGAGCTTCATCCCTGGAGGCTTTCAAGAAGAGACTGGACTGACATCTGTCCGAAATAATGCAGAGTCTCCTTCTTGGACAGCGGGTTGGACTAGATGACCCCCAAGATCCCTTCCAACTCTGTTAATCTGTTAATGCACCACATCCAGGTGTTTATGCCAACACTGAACCAGTGGTGTTTGTCTGCTTCCCTGAATTTCACCCCTGCTTTTTCCCATTTCTGAACGGCCCTTCAAGATCAGACCAATCAATCAATCAATCAATCAATCAATCAATAAATATATATTAGGATTTTTGGATTTGCAAAACTTACTTACCCGGCTTGACGTTTCCAAAAGAAATTGGAATGTGCTTTGTACAGATTGGCATATTTCTAATTCAGTCCTGCTGAATACCATTAAATAATCCTTAAGGTGGTCATATACATTGCCGTCAAGAGCCTGCGTGCAAAAAGAAAAAAGGGGAACAAAAAGCAGAAATTTATTCGTAAACAAGGAAAGCCATCAAGATGAGTCAACCGACGGTGATTACGATTACCGATAGTCCTCGACTTACGACCACAATGGAGCCTAAAATGCCTGTCGCCGAGAGTTAGTTGTGAAGTGAATTTTGCCCCATTTTTACGACCTCTCTTGCCACCGTTGTTAAGTCAATCACTGCCGTCGTTAAGTCGGTAACACGGCTGTTAAGTGAATCGGGCCTCCCCATGGACTTTTGCTTGCAAAGGGGATCACATGACCCTGGGACACTGCGACCGTCATAAATACGAGACAGTTGCCAAGCATCTGGAAGTTTGATCACGTGACCAGGGAGGACGCTGCCACGGTCATAAGGGTGAAAAAATGGCCACGAATCCCCTTTTTTTCAGAGCCGTTGTAACTTTGAACGGTCACTAAATGAACCGTTGCAGGTGAAGGACTACCTGTATTTGGAGTGACTCATAAATCCACTCCGCCGAACCAAAATGCTTAGCACATTTCAAAGGGGAAAAAAAATTTAAAATGCTTTTTTTTCAAGAGGCAACTGAACTTTCTGGCTTTTCTTTGAAGACGTTTCGCTTCTCATCCAAGGAGCTTCATCAGCTCTGACTGGATGGTGGGGAACGGAAGGATTGATGCTCCTTGCAGACAGCTGGTCATTTGCATCCTTTTTGGAGGGTCGTTGAGGCCACTTGGAGGTTTACCTGTGTCCTCAGGGTCACCTGAGCGGTTGCAAATGGGTGTGGGACCAACAGTGAAGGGACATAGGGCAGAAAATATCCTGCAGCCAAGAAGGCTCCACACCCATTTGCACTATTCGGGTGACCCACAGATAAACCTCCAAGTGGCCTCAACGGCCCTCTCAAAGGATGCAAATGACCAGCTGCCTGCAAGGAGTATCAATCCTTCCCTTCCCCACCATCCAGTCAGAGCTGATGAAGCTTCTTGGAGGAGAAGAGAAAAGTCTTCAAAAGAAAAAAAAAATAAACAAAGTCCAGTTGCCTCCTGAAAAAAAAAAACATTTTTGGGACAACGATGACCTGGATGATGGAGAATCTCTACAGACTTTGAGCTATACAATCTGGGATGAAGACCCTTGGAATGGGGTGGGAGTAGGAATGGATTTCCAGAGAGAAAAAAATTGCAGGAACCATTTGCACCACTCAGGTGATCCTGAGGACACAGATAAAACCTCCCAAGTGGCCTCAAGGACTCTATAAAAGGATGCAAATGACCAGCTGCCTGCAAGGAGTATCAATCCTTCCGTTCCCCACCATCCAGTCAGAGCTGATGAAGCTTCTTGGAGGAGAAGCGAAACGTCTTCAAAGAAAAATCAAAAAATCCAGGTGCCTCTTGAAAAAAAAAAAAAAAGCACCTTTGACCTGGATGACGGAGGACCTCCATAGACATTCAAAATGCTTTGGCATCTGGAAAACGTGTACCTTGTAATATGTAAGCTGGAGGTGTCAAGCTTGAACATGAAAATGAGAAGTTTTAATTACAAAAGGTGCATTCCGAATAGTTAAAAAAAAATAATAATAAAAGGGACTGGTTTTTCAAGAAGCCTGCAATTTCTAAGAGGCTCGATCTCGCTTTATAGGTAGGGGATCTCCTTAAGGGCAGCAGGGATATTTAGCAATACTTAATTTTGGACAATGGAGGTTGGCTAATTGTAGCCGTTATTTCTTGGAGCGCCGGGGTTTTGAACCTGTGCATCGAAGATTATATTTAGGAGCGGTGCAGTGGGCTAGAGGTGGAGCTCTGGTCTCACAATCAGGAGGCTGTGAGTTCGATCCTAGGTAGATATTTCTCTCTCTGGGCACAATGAGAATATATCTGCCGAAAAAAAGACTCCGCACTGGCGACAGGAAAGGCATCCGGCCATTAAAACACTCAGCTCCATTCAGTTTGCCCCGACTCCACCTCGCAAGGGATTATGGTGTCATTAAATGATAATGAGGATGATGAGGATCAAAGATTATATTTAACAGTGAAATACCAGGAACAGTTGAGATGCTGTAACTATATTTATTATAAGGGGAACAAATAATATATCGTACAATCTGCCAGAAATGTTGCTTTGCACGTGCTACGAAAACCCAACGATAGAAACTGCTCTGCTCTAATCCTGTCCATCAAAAGCAGCTATGGGTAGTCTTTGACTTATGACCGCAATCGAGCCCCAAATTTCTGTCGTTCAATGTGACATTTGTCAAGCTGAGTTTTGCCCGCTTTACGACTTTTCTTGCTTACGGGTTGTTAAGTGAATCACAGCAGTTAAGTTAGTCACACCGTTGTTAAATGAATCGGGCTTCCTCCTTGACTTTGCTTGTCAGGAGGACGCAAAAGGGGATCACATGACCCCGGGACACTGCAACCGTCGTAAATATGAGTCGGTCGCCAAGCGCCTGGGGGTTTGATCATGTGACCCTGGGGATGCTGCAACGGGGAAATTTTTTGCTGGAAATTGGTCCTTCCTTCTTTCTTTCTTTCCTTCCTTCAACCTCCCTCCCTCCCTTCCTTCTTTTTCCTCACTCTTCCTTCGTTCCTCCATCCTTTTCCCCTTCCTTCCCTCCCTCTTTTCCTTCCTTCCTCCCCCTCCCTCTCTTCCTTCTTTTCTTCACTCTTCTTTCCTTCCTTCCTTTCCCCCTTCCTTCCTTCCCTCCCTTTTCCTTCTTTTTCCTCGCTCTTCCTTCCCTCCCTCTTTTCCTTCCTTCCCTTTCCTCACCCTCCTTCCCCTTCCTCTCTTCTTTCTTTTCCCTCCCTCTTCTTTCCTTCCTTCCTTTTCCCCTTCCTTCCCTCCCTCTTTTCCTTCCTTCCTTCTTCCCCTCCCTCTCTTCCTTCCTTTCCTTGCTCTTCTTGCCTTCCTCCTCCCTTTCCCCCTTCCTTCCCTCCCTCTTTTCCTTCCTTCCTCCTTCCCCTCCCTCTCTTCCTTCTTTTCCTTGCTCTTCTTTCCTTCCTCCTCCCTTTCCCCCTTCCTTCCTTCCCTCTTTTCCTTCTTTTTCCTCGCTCTTCCTTCCCTCCCTCTTTTCCTTCCTTCCCTTTCCTCACCCTCCTTCCCCTCCCTCTCTTCCTTCTTTTCCCTCCCTCTTCTTTCCTTCCTTCCTTTTCCCCTTCCTTCCCTCCCTCTTTTCCCTCCTTCCTTCCTCCTTCCCCTCCCTCTCTTCCTTCTTTTCCTCGCTCTTCCTTCCTTCCTTCCTTCTTCCTTTCCCCCTTCAGGATACCTGCATTAGGTCAAGAGATGAAAATATATATATTTTATCTCTCGTTTTGGCCCAAGGATGAATGGCTTTTTTAAATGAATTCTTTTTATTTTTATTTTCAATCGGTTTAATTTTATCGATCACCCAGAGCTTAATAAGTGGTTCCCTTGTCGGTTTTTGGTCTATGGAAAGTTTCAGTGTTTACACATTGCACACAACGGAGCGCGCAATTAAAACAGCTGCACATCATGTTCGGGTTGCTTGAAGCGTGTGCTTGCAACCGTGCACTCCGCATGAAAAACTGAATTTCTGGGAAGCACGTAAAGGCACACGGATGCAGCTTGAGCATTGCCAGCAGATTCCGTGTGTTGAAGAGGCTCACGACGGGAATCGAAGCACGCAACGGTGGGGTCCTTGACTTATGACCACAAATTGGAAGCAGAATTTCCACTGCTTAAGCAAAGACACTTCTTAAATGGGTCATTAAGTAAATTGTGAGGTTGTTAAGCAAATCCGGCTTCTCCCCCTCATTGATGCTGTTTGTCGGGTTGCAAATGATGATCACTTAGATTATGTAAATGGAAAATATATAAATGGAAATAATGAATTAATTTTTATTAAGATATTGGAAGGAATTGTTTGAGAAAATCAATAGCTATAATAATTGGGATATTGTTTACATATGTCTAACAACTGTAATAATTTGAACATTTTTTACTTAAGCAAAAAAAGAAAATTGAAATAGTATTATTTGAATTAAGAACTAAGTCTAAATGTTAAATTGCTATATTTTTAAGATTAGAGATAAGATTTTAAATTTGATAAATGTACTATGAGTTATTAACCGATTTAAGATTTTAGGTGGGTTAATAGAAGGGTAATTGTTTTGATTAAGTAAACAAGAGTAAACTTTTTTTTAAAGATGGTATTAGTTGAATAAGTGACTTAAGATTGAGAAATAAGTGTTATGGCAAAATGGAATATACAAAATTTTGTTAAAGATGACAAAAAAATTGTATAAATTGATGACCGGATCAAAGCTCTGTTCCAAAAAGATGTAATTGGTATGTTTGGTTAAAAAATTAAAAAAAAACTTTTTGCAAAAAAAAAAGAGGAAGGTTGCAAATGATGATCACTTGATACCGGGACATTGCAACCGTCGTAAATACAAGATGATTGTCTGAAGTCATCGGTCCTAAATCACCTTTTTTTTCCAAGCCATGGAACGGTCACTAAACGAATGGTTGTAAGTCGAGGACTACTTGTAACCATACCCAGTTAGTGACCTAAATGTGAATCCTTCATTCGAGCTAGGTAGTCCGTACAGGTAGTCCTCGGCTTACGACCACAACTGAGCCCAACATTTTGCTGCTAAATGGAAACATTTGCTAGGTGAATTTTGCTTCACGTTACGAGTTACGACCTTTCTTGCCATCGTCGTTAAATGAATCACTGCGGTTGTTCAATCTACTTGACACAGTTGTGAGGTGAATCTGGCTTCCCCATTGACTTTGCTTTTCAGAAGTCTCAAAAGGGGGAGGGGGGGTTTCAAATGACCCCGTCATAAAGACGAGTCAGTTGCCAAAGTGTCTGAATTTGGATCACGTGACTCGGAAGATGCTGCAATGTTGTGAAAAACGGTCATAGGTCACATTTTTCAGGGCGGTTTTAAACTTCAAGCGGTCACTGAACGAACCGTTGTTAAGTCGAGGACTACCTGTATTTCATGGGGTCCGTGCAAAATCCGAGGAGTGAGATCAAATTAAAGAGAATATCGAACTGGGCCTGTGGAAGTCCATCTTCATGAAGCCGACGACAGGAATTCAGCGTTTTAAATTCTATTTAAACGAAGCCGTTAATAGAGGGTTGGGGCCACGTTTAATTCCAGCCTCGGTTTCCCCAACTGCCACTTTGTCGTCATGAAATGACAATGATTTAGGGCTCTTTAAAGACAAGATGGCCGAGGTGAAAATGAGAGGCCTGCCGGGAAGGAAGCTATGTTGAGCAACGGGAGAAAGAACCAAAGGCGGAACGCGGAACTCAAAGCAGCAAAACTCCGGAAAAGTTTTCCAACTTGGCTTGCTTGAACATCAGAGATGGTAAGGTTGGAACCCAGTGCTCGTCAAAGGAACTCCGGATCGTGTCAGTAGGGAAACACGGAAGCTGATGGGTAGGTAGCACCAGGGGTGGGCTTCCGAAAATTTAGCAAAGGGTTGTCTGTCCGGTTGCTGGGTGGGCATGGTTAGGGTTAGGACTAGCTCGGATAAAAGAACATGGACAGAAAACTTTTTACAATCACAGACAAGAAAATGAGAACGAGAGAGAGAGAGAGAGAGAGAGAGAGAGAGAGAGAGAGAGAGAGAGAGAGAGAGAGAAAGAAACAGAGAGAGAGAAAGAGAGAGAGAGAGAGAGAGAGAGAAAGGGAGAGAAAGAGAGAGAGAAAAAAAGAAAGAGAGAGACAGAGAGAGAAAGAGAAAGAGAGAAAGAGAGAAAAAAAGAAAGAGAGAAAGAGAAAGAAAGAGAAAGAGAAAGAGAGACAGAGAGAGAAAAAGAGAGAAAGAGACAGAGAGAAAGAGAAAGAGAAAGAGAGAGAGATAGAAAGGGAGAGAGAAAGAGAGAAAGAGAGAAAAAGAGAGAAAGAGTGAGAAAGAGAGAGACAGAGAGAAAGAAAGAGAAAGAGAGTAGAGAAAGAAAGAGAAAGAGAAAGAGTGAGAGAGAGAGAGAGAGAAAGAAAGAGAGAGTGAGAAAGAGAAAGAGAGAAAGAGAGAAAGAGAGTGAGAAAGAGAGAGAGAGACAGAAAGAGAGACACAGAAAGAGAGAGAGACAGAGAGAGAGAAAGAGTGAGAGAGAGAGAGAAAGAGAGACAGAAAGAAAGAGACACAGAGAGTGAGAGAGAGAAAGAGAGAAAGAGAGAGAGAGAAAGAGAGAGAGAGAGAAAGAGAGAAAGAAAGAGAGAGACAGAGAGAGAGACATAGAGAGAGAGAAAGAGAAAGAAAGAGAGGGAGCAAGAGTGCCTCTTAATAGCAAACCAGCATGTGAATTTAACCGAATAACAGAGTTAGAAGGGACTTTGGAGGTCTTCTAGTCCAACCCCCTGCTCAGGCAGGAGACCCTATACCAGTGGTGGTGAACCTATGGCACGTGTGCCAGAGGTGGCATTCAAGAGCCCTCTCTATGGGCACACGCGCCGTTGCCCCAGCCCATCGCATTTCTCCCACAGGGGGGAGAGAGAGAGGGAGGGAGGGAAAGAGAGAAATGATATTACAAAAGTGCATTTAACACATTTTTCTGCGCCCCCCTGCGCCCCGTTTTGGGCCTAGTAGGCCTCCCTGCAGCCTCCTGGGAGCAAAACGGGCCGCGGTGGGGCCGCACCGCACACACACCATTTTGGGCCTTGTAGGCCTCCCTGCAGTTACCTGGGAGCCAAAATGGGGCACGTGGGGACTCCTGGAAAGGGTCGGGGAGGGGAGGGGCCTGCCAGAAATTTAACTACCAGTTTGCACGAACCGGTTGAATCCCACCATTGCACTTCACAGTGCTTGACAGCCCTCTCTAAGCCATTTACAGAGTAGGCCTCTTGCCCCCCAACAATCTGGGTCCTCGTTTAACCGACCTCGGAAGGACGGAAGGCTGAGTCCATCTTGAGCCGGTCAGGATCGAACTGCTGACAGTGGGGCAGAGTTAAGCCTGCAATACTGCATTCTGACCACTGTACTACCACGCCACCAAAAGGAGGAAGAGAAAGAAGTAGTAGAAGAGGAAGGAGATTGAAAAACGGAAGGGGAAGGGAAAGAGAAGGAAGGAACGGAGGGGAGAAGGAGGAAGGGGGAGGAAGAAGCGGATGAAGAAGGCAAATTTTTTTTAAATTGGGTGTTTTAAATTTCTGGGGTTTTAAATTGAGCCGAATTATTTAATAATTTTAAATAATTTTAATTGATGTTTGTCTTGTGCTTTTAATAGGCTGTACACCACCCTGAGTCCTTCGGGAGAAGGGCGGTATAGAAATAAAATTATTATTATTATTATTATTATTATTATTATTATTATTATTGTTATTGTTATTGTTATTGTTATTATTGAAAAGAAAAGGGAAGAAAGGAAGGAAGTGGAGGAGGAAGGAGAAGGAGAAAAAAAGGGAGGAGGGAAGGGGAAAGGGAAAGAAGAAAAAAAAAAGGAAGGAATAGCAATAGAAATAGCACTTAAGACTTATCTACCACTTAGTAGATATATATATCTACTAAAATATATATATAAATCAAATAAAGACTAAAAAAAGACTAAGACAGTGCTTTTCAGCCCTCTCTAAGCCATTTACAGAGTCAGCCTCTTGCCCCCCCCCAATAATCTGGGTCCTCGTTTAACCGACCTCGGAAGGACGGAAGTCTGAGTCAACCTTGAGCCCCACAAATTCATTCACTTACTTAAAACTCTTCGATCTGTTTTGACATTGAATGGCACCTGTTTCTGGACCACTCCCCATCACAGCTAAGAGGAGCCGATGAGAAATCAGCTACCAAAAAACCACTTCCTAAATCTGAAACAAAACTTATCCCCTGTGGGAATCAGGTTTCACAAAGCCACAAGGTCAGGAAATGGAGAAACAGCACGAAGAGAAGTCAGTGGCATCACAACTGCCGCTGAAAAATATATTGCTTTCTTCCTATTTTATTTTAACAGCAATTTGAAGTCTGTGTTTAATAAGGCGCCAAGGGCAGCAAAGATCTGCATTTCACGTTGCTTTCATACTTTCTCTGTTCACGTCGCGAAGTCACCTTAACTCCTTAGTCTGATTTATCTATTATTTGTTTACCGTAGATGTTTACCTCCTGGCCAGGGTAGATAAAAATCTATGATTCTTTTTTTTAAAAAAAAAAAATCAAAAACATCACATTTTAAAAAACTTTAAATCAGTAAGAAATTAAAGGTAACAAATATACACCGTCATTAAGAAATTAAGGTTAATGTATATATATATATTCACATGTTTAAATATTATAGATAGATAATCCTGTTTGTTAGTTTTAGTATGTATGTAATTTAGAATTGTATTTTTAGAGTTAAGAACGTTTTGTACTATTTTTATCTTCTTATATTGAATAAAGTTTGTTTTTAAAATTAAAAAAAAAACTTTAAATCAGATTTTTTTTTTTTGATTTAAATCAGATTTTTTTTTTCCAAATTTATTTTAATAAAATGCTTTTGGAGTAAAAAAAAATCTTTCTAAAGATAGTTTTCTATTTAAGATACGTTCATCATTTAGTTTATTCGGCATGAAATGGAGCTTAGTTAGGTAGCATTGTAAAGGTAAAGGTTCTCCTCGCACATATGTGCTACTCGTTCCCGACTCTAGGGGGCGCTGCTCATCTCCGTTTCAAAGCCAAAGAGCCAGCGCTATCCGAAGACGTCTCCGTGGTCATGTGGCCGGCATGACTCAACGCCAAAGGCGCACGGAACGCTGTTACCTTCCCACCAAAGGTGGTCCCTATTTTTCTCCTTGCATTTTTTACCTGCTTTCGAACTGCTAGGTTGGCAGAAGCTGGGACAAGGAACGGGAGCTCACCCCATTACGCGGCACTCAGGATTCGAACCGCTGAACTGCCGACCTTTCGATCGACAAGCTCAGCGTCTACATCACTGAGCCACCGCGCCCCTATTTAGGTAGCATATTAGGTATATTAGCTAGCATATCATATGCTACCTAATTCTGCAATATTGGGACTGTCGGTGAGTCAACGGCGGGTCAGAGGAGGAGCCGCTGCGGGACAGAGATGTCCGTTGCTCTTTAAAAATAATGATTTAAATCGAGTTGATTTAAATCAAGCCTTTTTACTAACAATTTAAATCATGATTTAAATCGCGATTCAAATCGACTTGATTTAAATCAAATCCACCCTGCCTCCTGCCTTTATTATTATATTTAGAAATAACTCAAGGCAGTGAACATTGGAGAGATTGGATAACCATTTGTCTGAAGTGGTGTAGGGTTTCCTGCCTAAGCAGGGGGTTGGACTAGAAGACCTCCCAAGGTCCCTTCCAACTCTCTTATTCTATTCTAACATATCCAACACATCTTTCTCCTCCTCCTTTTCTGAGTTACAACGGCACTGAAAAAAGTGACTTACGGCCATTTTTTCACACTTACGACCGTTGCAACGCCCCCCGTGGTCACATGATCAAAATTAGAACGCTTGACAACTGACTCATATTTATGACCGTTGTAATATCCTGGGATCATGTGAGCCACCTTTTGGGATCTCCTGAAAAGCAGAAGTCAACAGGGAAGCCAGATTCGCTTAACAACCATGTTGCCAACTTAACAAATGCAATGTCTCACTTAGTAACATACATTTGGGGCTCCACTGTGGTCGTAACTCGAGGACCATCTGTAGAAGGTTTGGGAGATTTAAAAAAAAAAATATAAAAGGCCAGGTCATTTCTGCCCAATTTCAAAAATGCCCTGGCAGATGCCTCCCTCCGCAGGAGCATCTTTTCAAAAAAAAAACAACAAGAAAAATATTGCAAGTCAGCAGGAATCAATACTTGTTATTATCTCTGAAGTGGATAAATGCCAGCGAAAGAAGTCAGGACTCAGAAAAAAGCATATTGACAAGGAGACAAGAAAGCAACTGCCTCAGGCATGAAATGCTCCCGGTTCGGACCGGATTGCCCGATCCGGTAGCAATGGTGGCGGGTGGTTCGGAGAACCGGTAGCAAAAATCGCTGTGTGCCCCCCACCCCATGCCCAGCTGAGCCACACAATCGTCAGAGGCTTTTTTTTTTTACTTTTCAAAGCATTTTTTCTACAACCTCTTCCGACGAAAAAATGCTTTTAAAAGTGAAAAAAAAAAGCCTCTGATGATCGCGTGGCTCAGCTGGGATCGTCAGAGGCTTTTAAAAGCATTTTTTCTACAACCTCTGAAGAGTGGTAGAAAAAATGTTTTTAAAAGCCTCTGACGATCCCAGCTGAGTTGCCTGATTGGCAGAGGCTTTTTTTCTTTTAAAAGCCTCTGACAATCCAAGCTGAGTTGCCTGATCATCAGAGGCTTTTTTTTTTACTTTTAAAAGCATTTTTTCTACAACCTCTTCCAACGAAAAAATGCTTTTAAAAGTTAAAAAAAAAGCCTCTGATGATTGTGCGGCTCAGCTGGGATCGTCAGAGGCTTTTAAAAGCATTTTTTCTACAACTTCTGAAGAGTGGTAGAAAAAATGTTTTTAAAAGCCTCTGACGATCCCAGCTGAGTTGCCTGATTGGCAGAGGCTTTTCAAAGCATTAGAAAAAAATGCTTTGAAAAGTTAAAAAAAAAAAAAAAAGTTGGCCATGCCCACCCAGGCACATTACCCCCACCACCACCACCAAGCCACGCCCACAGAACCGGTAGTAACAAATTTTACATTTCACCCCTGAACTGCCTCCCCAATATGTAAAGATGTCAGATCATAAGCCTTATTACAAAAAAAAAAAAAGGGGGGGGGAAATTGAAAGGAGGTAGAGAAAGAAAAAGAGAGGAGGGGGGGGAAAAAACGAAGAAACGCAGGCATCGGCAAGACAATACACGCTGTGTCAGACTTCGATGCTATCTCAAAATAAATGAATTTCCAAACTGCCAATCTTTAAGGAAATCTTTTCTTTAATTGAGCACGGCGGACAAGACTGACCTTTTGCCCCCCCAATCCCTCCCTTTCCGATCCCCAAATCTCTGCTTCTCATTGGCTATCTTCCAAGTCATTCTTCAGACTTCTTGTCTCGTCATTTCCCAGGAATGTCCCCCTCCCTCCTCATTTCCACGACAACCCGACTTCAAAGGGATTTAGCAGGCAAAAGTTCAGAGCTTATCTCTCTCTCTCCTCTGCTCTCTGTGCCAGCGTTGAATCGCTGACACGCTGCACACACTGGGTGTGGCATTCCGGAAAAACGTTTTTGCGATACCAGTGGATCTGACCAGCGGTGGGTTTCATGTTTTGTTGCTACCGGTTCGCCACGCGGGCGCACACTCACTTCGCGTGCTCCTTCTGCACAAAATCGTGCCTAAATTGGACAGCATAGAGGCGGGGGGGGAGGGGGGAGAGGGAGGGGGGGCGGGCCTACCCGCGACCTGCGCTACCGGTTTGCTTGAACTGGTACGAACTGGCTGAATACCACCTCTGGATCTGACTCCAGTAAACTAATGTGGGGGGGGGGGGAAATAGGATGGGTTCCATGGATGGAAATCTTAAAAGGGAAAAAGGAAGGTTGGGAAATTCTGAAAAAAGATAGATAATTAAGGATCAAACCACCCAAAAACCGTCGAGAAAGAAAAATAGAAGGCACGAAATGAAACCCGTACACCGTACGTTAAAAACATCACAGAAACAACACACAAACCATTATAATCACATAGCATCATCGTCGCATTCAAACCCAATTAACCAACACTGACAGCGCAAGCCACTAGTATATCAACAGAGAATAAACCCTACTCCTTTCTAGGCCTGATAATGTTACCTAGTTGGGTCATGAAACGTCTGCAAGAAAACAACCCAGCTCAGAGAACACCAAGCACCCCACATTTCAACCCCGAGCTACTGAACCCAAACAATTCCATTGCTAAATGAAACCATTGTTAAGTGAGTCATGCCCCACTTTTACAACCTTTCCCCCCCTGTGGTTGTTAAGCGGGTCACCGAAGTCGTTAAAGCGAACCATTTTGTGGTCATTCAGCGAATCTGGCTTCCTCCGTTGACTCTTGCCTGTCAGAAACCAAAAGAGAAGGACGCAAATGGTGATCAATGACCCACCCCACCCCTCCGGGAGACCGCAACCGTCATAAGTATGAATCAGTTGCCAAGTAACCAAATTTTGATCACCTGACCATAGGGATGCTGCAACGGATTTCAGTGTGAGAACTGGTCATAAATCATGTGTTCCCCCCCCCCAAGCGGGGTTGTAACTTCACACGGTCACTGAACGAGTGGTTGTAAATCGAGGACTACCTGTACACAGCTACAGAGCAGAGAGATATCATGGCCAGGGGGGCTTTTTATCAGGTCCGCCTGATACGCCAGTTACACCCCTTTCTAGATCGGGACTCCCTACGCACAGTCACTCAGGCACTCGTCACTTCCCGCCTGGACTACTGCAACGCTCTCTACATGGGGCTCCCCCTGGGGTGCACCCGGAGGCTCCAGCTGGTCCAGAACGCGGCCGCGCGGGGGATTATGGGGGCGACGAGGCGCTCCCATGTGACACCTCTCCTGCGCGAGCTGCACTGGCTCCCGGTGGTCTTCCGGGTGCGCTTCAAGGTGTTGGTGACCACCTTTAAAGCGCTCCATGGCTTAGGGGCGGGGTACCTACGAGACCGCCTTCTGCCACCAATAGCCTCCCACCGGCTAGTACGCTCGCACAGAGTGGGCCTCCTCAGGGTGCCGTCCGCCAGACAATGTCGGCTGGCGACCCCCAGGGGGAGAGCCTTCTCTGTGACGGCGCCCACCCTCTGGAACAACCTCCCCCCAGAGATACGTACAATAACAGACCTCTGGATTTTTCGTCGGGCCCTGAAAACCTATTTATTTCAACTAGCTGGGCTGGCTTGAGTTAAATTTTAAATTGATTTTAAATTGGGTTGTTTTAATTTATGGCCAAAATATTTAATTATTTTAAACTGCTTTTAAATTTTGTATGTACTGTTTTTTACTTTGGCTGTTCACCGCCCTGAGTCCTATTTGGAGAAGGGCGGTATAGAAATAGGAACAAATAAATAAATAAATAAATAAATAAATGGATAAATCCTGACACTTTCTCTCTTTCTTTCTTTCTTTCTTTCTTTCTTTCTTTCTTTCTTTCTTTCTTTCTTTCTTTCTTTCTTTCTTTCTTTCTTTCTTTCTTCTCTCTCTCTCTCTCTCTCCCTCCCTCCCTCCTTTCTTTCTTTCTTTCTTTCTTGGTTCGATTTATATGCCGCTCTTCTCCGGAGACTCAGGGCGGCTTACAATGCGTTAAACAATAGCCTTTCATACTTTTGTATATACCTGCTTAGTAGGGCTTTCGGGCCCTCCTAAACAGTGTTCTTTTTTATACAAAGTCAGCTTATTGCCCCCACAATCCGGGTCCTCATTTTACCTACCTCGGAAGGATGGAAGGCTGAGTCAACCTTGAGCCTGGTGAGAATTGAACTCGCAGTAATTGCAGGCAGCTGGTGCTACTTAACAGCACTTTAGTCTGCTGCGCCACCAAGGCTCGCAAAACCACTTGCAAATTCTTATTTTTTTTTAAATGAATATTTTCTGGAGGGAGGGAAAGTGGGGGTTTCAGCGCTATAAAGCCCTACAGAGACTTAATAGACGAGGAGGTTAGAGCAGGGAAGAGAGGATAAAATCCAGACTTAAATGAAACGGGGAGGCTAATTATCTTGGGAACCTTTTGCAAGGGAAGGTGGAATAACCTTCTCTTTAACAGCAGGTCACAGGCGGAGAAGAGAGAAGGGGCGGCTGGCGTTGAGATGCGATGCAGACTCGCTCGTGCTGCAATCTGAAGAGATCGCAACCAGGGGAGGGGAGGGGAGGGGAGGGGAGGGGAAAAAAATAAATAAAATAAAACACAACCACCCCGTGATTGCTTTTGAACATAAATGAAAAGCCGGGAACTTCAGAGGGCTGCGATGATTTATTCATGAAGACAGAAAGCTTAAAACGCTAAGCGGAGGAGGCTGGGGGGGGGGAATAAGCCGGCTGGGGACCGAGGTTAAGAATGCCCTGCAGGAATCTCTATGGTGGCAGGAAAATAAAAAGAGGTATCTTGAGCAAAAAAAATCTAACATTCAGACGGAGACGGGAGATGAGTCAACTACGTAATAAAGTCCACAAAGAAGGATCCTGATTCTATTCTAATTCTAATATAGAATATTCTATATTCTCTTCTTTTCTTTCCTATTTCTTCTATGCTATTCTGTTCTGTTCTGTTCTGTTCTATTCTAGTCTTAATTCTATTGTATTCTATATTTAAATCTATTCTATTCTATTCTCTATTCTATTCTTAATTTTATTCTAATTCTAATATAGAATATTCTTTATTCTCCTCTTCTCTTCTTTCCTATTTCTTCTATTCTATTCTAATTCTATTCTATTCTTAATTCTATTGTATTCTATTTTTAAGTCTATTCTATTCTATTTTTAAGTCTATTCTATTCTCTATTCTATTCTTAAGTCTATTCTATTTTTAATTCTATTCTATTTGATTTTTAATTCTATTCTATTCTAATTCTAATTCTAATATAGAATATTCTATATTCTCCTCTTCTCTTCTCTTCTTTTCTTTCTATTCTATTCTATTCTATTCTATTCTATTCTATTCTATTCTATTCTATTCTAATATAGAATATTCTATATTCTCTTCTTTTCTTTCCTATTTCTTCTATTCTATTCTTAAGTCTATTCTATTTATTCTATTCTTAAGTCTATTCTATTTTTAATTGTATTCTATTCTATTTTTAATTCTATTCTAATTCTAATTCTAATGTAGAATATTCTATATTCTTCCCCTCCCCTCCCCTCCCCTCCCCTCCCCTCCCTATTCCATTCCATTCCATTCCATTCCATTCCCATTCCCATTCCTATTCATCTAAATCAGGGGTCTGGTTTACGACCACAGTTGAGCTTCTAAGTCCCGTTGCTAAGCAAGACAGTTAAGTGAGTTTTGCCCCCATTTTACGACCATGCTTGCCACAGATGTTAAGGGAATCGTTGCGGTTGTTAAGTGAGTAACACGGTTGTTAAGTGAACCTGGCTTCCCCATCGACTTTTCTGGTCAGGTTGTAAAAGGGGATTAATTGCCTGACCCCCACGGGGACACTGCAACCGTCATAAATGTGAGTCAGTTGCCAAATGCCTGAATTCTGATCACGTGACCGGGGGGGGGGGGATGCTGCAACGGTCGTAAGCCTGAAAATCGGTCACAAGCCACTTTTTTCATTGCTGTTGTAACTACGAACGGTCACTCAATGAATGGTTGTAAGTCGAGGACTAGCTGTATTAAAGAAAGCTGGTTATCCGTTCTCGTTTCCAAACGCTGCACATCAGAACCACATCCTGGGCATTAAATGACTTAGCATTTCCAGATTTATGGATCTTTTTTTTTTTTTTTTCCATTTCTGCCCTGAGTACGTTATAGGACAGAAATAAAAATAGCTATCTCGGGCTGAGGCTGATGGTATTTTTCTGCTGTAATTATTATTAATTTTTGTTTTGTTTTGTTGTTCTTTTGAGGGCAAAGGAGGAGGGAGGAGAGCTAGTGTCTGTAAATTATTTAAGAGGCAAAAAAGGCTATCTAGGAAAAGTGACATTAAATTCTGTTCAATTGATTTTTGGATCATCTTGCTCGATGGCAATGAATAATTTAGGCCGCCGTTGGAAAGGGCTGCCTGGCATGGGGCTTTTAAAAGCACCCGTCTCGGCCTCCGTTTCCCCTTCAAAAAGAGGCAGGAACAGGGAGCCGTAATTTGAGCTCTATAAATAAACGGTGGCGTGCCAATTTCTGCAAGAGATCGAACGGACAGGAGACCGAGCTTCCAAAGGAACAGCAAAAACATTTGAGTTCTTCTCCAAGGGAAGAGCATTTGATCCAGTGGTGAAATCCAATTTTTTTTTTTACTATCCGGTTCTGTGGGCGTGGTGTGGCTTGGTGGGTGTGGCTTGGTGGGCGTGGCAGGGGAAGGATACTGCAAATTCTTCATTCCCACCCCACTCTGGGGCCAGCCAGATGTGGCATTTGCCAGTTCTCCGAACTATTCAAAATTTCCGCTACTGGTTCTCCAAACTGCTCAAAATTTCCTCTACCGGTTCTCCGAACTACTCCAAATTTCCTGTACCGGTTCTCCAAACTACTCAAAATTTCCTGTACCGGTTCTCCAAACTACTCAAAATTTCCTCTACCGGTTCTCCGAACTGCTCAAAATTTCTGCTACCGGTTCTCCGAACTATTCTACCGGTTCTCCGAACTGCTCAAAATTTCCGCTACTGGTTCTCCGAACTACTCTACCGGTTCTCCAAACTACTCAAAATTTCTTCTACCGGTTCTCCGAACTACTCAAAATTTCCTCTACCGGTTCTCTGAACTACTCTACCGGTTCTCCGAACTGCTTGAAATTTCCACTACTGGTTCTCCGAACTACTCTACTGGTTCTCCAAACTACTCAAAATTTCCGCTACTGGTTCTCCGAACTACTCAAAATTTTCTCTACCGGTTCTCCAAACTACTCAAAATTTCCTCTACCGGTTCTCCGAACTACTCAAAATTTCCGCTACTGGTTCTCCGAACTACTCAAAATTTCCTCTACCGGGGGGAGCGCGGGGATGTTGTGCATGTGTGTAATCCCCCATGCTCCCCCCGTGTTTGGCACGGTGGGCCTGGTAGGTCCGTTTTTCGGCCTCCCCAGTTTCCAGAGGCTTTCTAGGAGCCTGGGGAGGTCGAAAATGGCCTTCCCCATCTCCCCAGAAGCCCTCCAGAGGCCAGAAACAGCCTGTTTCCCAACTTCCGGTGGTCCGGAAGGACCGAAAATAATCTGGGCGGCGTGCGCATGCGCGCTGGAGCTGAGCTAGGACAACACTCGTGTGCCCACAGATATGGCTCCGCATGCCACCTGTGGCACGTGTGCCAGAGGTTCGCCATCATGGGACTATGGTATTGTGCTCTGGAAAGAGGTCCTAAAACAGCATCTAGTGTGACTAAAAAGGCCAATTCGAGAGTGGCCATCCCTTCCACACGGAGGGCAGATACATTCCGTCCCCTGCCCACTGCTTCTGCCAGCTGAACTGTTATTTAGGGATATTTTCAACCGGCGAAGGACGGCTTTTATTCACATACGGTTAAACCCGATTGGCAATTAACTGGCCAAAATTATTATTTGGCTTCGTTGTGTTCCACCACAGCTCCACAAAGGATCCGTGAATAGCTCCTCTCCGGTTATTTTTAGGCAGCTGAATTTATTCTTCAATGGATTTTGGAGAGTGGGGGGAAGGGGGGACAAAGGGCGAAAAGGTTTTTCCAGACGGGCTGGGGTTGCCAGATTCACAAAATCCCACTCTGTAAAGGCGTGGGCGCCAAGCGAGAGAGGCTGCTCTGAAGCCAGACGAAACCTAGGTGTTAAATCGGGCAGATGAGGACGAGAGAACGTCTTAGGGGAAAGCCTCGGCTATTTTACGGAGCTTTTTTCTTTTTTAAAGGACCTTAGGAATTCTGAATGGGAAGCCCATCCTCTTTGATGGGGTGGTTTTCGGTAAGAAATAAAGATATACATATAGATATATACATATGTACATATACATACATACATACATACATACATACATATATACATATATATATATATATATATGTGTGTGTGTGTGTGTGTGTGTGTGTGTGTGTGTGTGTGTGGACTCACAATTCACTAGTTTCTGGGCTTTTTTTCTTTTTCTTTTCTTCTGGCAGCCAGCAGACCCTTTGCTGCCCATTGGGAGACTAAAATAGATCTATTTCGGCCTTATAAGGCCTCATCAGTTAGTCACACCCTCATCTCATGTATCCTTCCTGTAAAGGTACAATATTTGTTTTTCTTTCTTTTTCGTAGGTTTTATGGGTATGTCTCTTTAGCCAGGTTCCTGGCTAAAGAGACATACACATAAAATCTATGAAAAAGAAAGAAAAACATATATATATATATATATATATATTTGCCCATAAGCACCAAACTGAGAACATCAGCCAGAAGATGACGAATGCGATTTCGTCGAAACGTCACTACTACCCTTTTAAGGATATATTTACAATTACACGGGAAGAAACCCGAGATATTAACTGTACACATATATATACCCGTGAAAACTTACATAGACACACACACACACACACACATATATTTTAAATTGCAACTTATTGATCCATTATTTCTCATTGTTGGTTTGTCATACTTCACAAATAAAATATAATTTAAAAAAAAATTAGAAAGCAACCTTTAAACATTGCCAGTAGAGACTGTTTATCTATATATCCATCCATCCATCCATCCATCCATCCATCCATCCATCCATATCTGTATGTCTATTCATTATCTCTACCTATCTATCTACCTACCTACCTAGCTACCATCTATCCATCCATCCATCTATATCTGTTTATCTGTCTGTGTGTCTGTCTGTCTCTGTGTCTACCTAGACATCTTTCTTTCTTTTCTTCCTTCTTTCTTTCTTTCTTCCCATCCATCCATCCATGCATTCATCCATGCATCCCATTTCTATAAGGCTGCTTGCCTCTACAGGAATCCTGGGCAGCATACAACACTACAAATAGCACAGAACAGAGAACCACAAAGAGGAAAAAAAGAGGTTCATTTAAATCTGCCTTTAATCATTAATCATTACCTTGATAATGTTTACCAAGTCCGTTTGATAGTAGCGGTCTTGGTGCGCGTTGGCAGCTGCTAACGTGAGAAGATACTCATTCCTCGCATGAGTAGCTTTGGAGTTACACTCAGACCGGCGTGCTTTTAACTGGACGAGTAAAACAAAATTAGGTAAGAAATTATAACAATATACAGTAGTGGCCAAAATTGTGGAAACCTTTTTGGGAAAAGTGTATTTTGGAGGTTTGATGGCTAATAACACCACTTTTTTTTGGGGGGGGGGGAGTTTCAAGATAATCCTATTCCACTGCTGGAATGAATGGCCTGGGAATAGCCCAGACCTTCACCCAATGGAAAATCTATGGACCCGACTTAAGAAACTTGTGACCCAGCAATAAAACCCAGTTAATAGAAGCAATCCTTCAATCTTGGTTTCACATGATAACAAATTATGCAGAATTAAAAGACTTGGTTCACTCCACGGGAAGTCGTTGTAAGAATGGAATGGAATGGAATGGAATGGAAGGGAAGGGAAGGGAAGGGAAGGGAAGGGAAGGGAAGGGAAGGGAAGGGAAGAGAAGAGAATACAGGAAGAGAATACAGAATGAATAGAGTAGAGTAGAGTAGAGTAGATTAGAGTAGAGTAGAGTAGAGTAGAATAGAATAGAATAGAAAAAATAGAATAGAATAGAATAGAATAGAATAGAATAGAATAGAATAGAATAGAATAGAATAGAATAGAATAGAATAGAATGGACGTTGTCTTACCTGAACGTCCCTTTTCTGGGCGCTGCGTACACTATCCATGCATGGGTTAATCCTTCAGTGCTTGGCAAACAACTGAGTGAAAACAAAAGACTTTTCCTCCCCTTTCCGGCTCCCAAGCCACGCCTCTGGTCCCATGATCCCCCAGTCTGAACGAAGGCGCAGCAGACAAGAATCCACACTATGAGTAACTTATAAACTCAACTTTATTAACTCAAATTAACGTAATGGAAAAAGAAACTAGTCTCAGTCATAAACAGGGGGCAGGCAGCCCTGACGGGCGGGATATGGATAGTGTACGCAGCGCCCAGAAAAGGGACGTTCAGGTAAGACAACGTCCATTTTCCTGTGCGCTGCTCCCACTATCCATGCATGGGATATACCCAAGCTTAAACTCCCTGGGTGGGAAGCTGACTGCCTCCAGAGTCCTCCTCCGTCAACACTTTCTGCAGTACTCTGCGGCCAAACGATGCCTCAGCCGAGTTGAACGCATCGATCTTGTAGTGGCGGATGAACGGTGTGAGGGACGACCACGTCGCAGCTCTGCAGATGTCCACGACCGAGGCTTGGGTGGCCCAGGCCGCCGTGGTGGCCGCGCTGCGAGTCGAGTGCGGTAGAATTCTGCCGGGGCCCGGTTTGGAGTTCAGGTCATATGCCAGGGCGATGCAGGCCTTGATCCATCTGCTGACCGTAGCTGCTGATATCTTCTGACCCCTGGACTTCGGGTTGAAGGAGACCAGGAGACCCTCAGTACGGCGGAAGGGAGCGGTCCGTCGGATGTAAGTGCGAATGGCGCGTCAAACGTCTAGAGTGTGCCACCTCTTTTCTCTGGGGTCATGAGGTGAGGGGCAGAAATCTGGCAGAATGAGCTCCTGGGCTCGGTGGAACCACGAGTTGACCTTCGGGATAAAGGCAGGATCCAGGCGTAGTGTCACGGTGGAGTCGTGGAAAATACACAAATCTTTGCGGACTGAAAGGGCCGCTAGCTCTGAGACTCTCCTCGCCGAGGTGATCGCCAGCAGGAAGGTCACCTTAAATGATAGGTACTTAAGAGAGCTCGAGTTTGGGGGCTCGAATGGGGGCCTGGTCAGCGCCCGTAAATCAAGAGGTAGATCCCATGAAGGGTAACGGTGTACTGTGGGGGGTCGCAGGTTGGTGGCCCCATGCAGAAACTCCTTGATGCGCGGGTGGTGCGCGAGGGATTGGTACGGAGCGCATGCGATGACTGTTGACAACGCCGCTGTCTGTCTTTGTAGGGTTGCCGGGGCCAGGCCTTTGTCTAGGCCAGCTTGTAGGAACTGCAGAATGTCCCGAATAGTAGCTGATGTGGGGTCGATATGCTGGTGGGCGCTCCAGCGACAGAACCCCTGCCATGATGACTCGTAGATGCGGGTCGTAGACGGACGCCTAGCCGCCTGGATAGTGGCAACTACCTCGTCTGGCAGGTTATCCTTCTTCAGGATGACCCGTTCAAATGCCAAACGGCTAATTGCAGCCACTGGGGCTCTGGATGCGTGACTGCTCCTTGGCACAGAACGAGCTGCTGTGGTGGGATCACCCATGGCTGTTCCACGGACAGTGCCACCAGGTTGGCGAACCATGGTCTCCGGGGCCTGTTCGGGGCTACCAGGAGTAGGTCTGCTTTTTCTGCCAGTAGCTTTCGGATGAGACGCGGGAGCTGCGGGACTGCGTACAGGAGACCCTCAGGCCACCTGCAGCGCAGCGCATCATGGTCCTCCGCTTGCGGTGTCGGGTAGCGAGATATGAAGCGGGGGAGTTGAGCGTTGGCCGGGGTTGCGAAGAGGTCTACCACCGGGTTTCCGAAGCGCGAAGCGAGTTCTCGAAACAACTGAGGGTGGAGCTGCCATTCCGCTTGATCTATTGTTTCGCGGCTGAGCCAGTCCGCCCTCACATTGGTTGCCCCCGAAATGTGGTCTGCTCTGATAGAGAGAAGGTGTCTCTCTGCCCAGCTGAACAACTCCGCGGCCTCCCACATCAGGGCACGGGACCTTGTGCCCCCCTCCCTGTTGACGTGCGCCTTGGCCGAGATGTTGTCGGTCAGGATTAAGATGTGATGCCCCTGCACTGTCGGCTGGAAGTTGCGCAGTGCCAGTCTGATCGCCCGAAGCTCTACGAGATTGATGCTGCATTGCCGTTCTTGAAGCGACCACTGTCCTTGCGTGACTAGGTTGTGGAGATGGGCTCCCCACCCCCGAAGGCTGGCGTCGGTGGTGAGTATCAAACGGTCCGGCTCTAGGAAGCTGGACCCCTTGAGGAGCGCTGGCGATGTCCACCACCTGAGGGACCGGTGGACCTGGAGAGTGAGGCGAACTTTCTTTTGGGAGTTGGCCCTTCCCGTTCGCTGGAAGGGAAGGAGGAACCACTGCAGGGGTCTCGAATGTCTGCGTGCCCACGGTACGATGCCAAAGCAGGATACCATCTTCCCGAGGAGGCTTGAGAGGTGGATCAGGGCAACTCTCCTCCTCGTCAGGATCTGCAGGATCAGAGTTCGGATGCTCTGGACTCTGTCCGGTGATAAGAATACTTGGCCGCTGGACGAATCTATCACCGCCCCTAGGTGAAGAAGCCTGGTGGTGGGCTGAAGTTGACTCTTTGCAAGGTTTATGGTGAAACCGTGATCCTGGAAGATCTTCATCACCATCTTCATGTCTCTGGAGGCCTGGTCGAGTGTGGACGACAGGACCAGAATGTCGTCCAGGTAACAGAGCACCCGGATCAGGACGGCTCGGAGCCTGGCCGCCACCACCGCTACCAGTTTGGTAAAGGTGCAGGGGGCCGACGAGAGTCCAAATGGCATCGCACGGTATTGGTAATGCCGGCCCGCATACTCGAACCTCAGGTACCGACGGTGATGCGGGTGAATGGGCACGTGCAGATAAGCCTCCCGGAGGTTGACCAACTGAAGGAAGTCGCCCTGTCTCACCCCCGCTATGATGGACTTGAGGGAGTGCATTTTGAACCTGCGGTATTGAACGGACAGGTTCAGACGCTTTAGATTGAGTATAGCCCTCCAGCCCCCGGAGTTCTTGGGTACCAAGAAGAGGGTTGAGTAGAAACCTGAGCCCCACTGGCTGTGCGGGACCGGCTCTATGGCTTCGACCTCCAGGAGGTGGGCAATCTCCTGTGACATTAGGTCCTGAAGCTCCGAGGATCGAGGGGTTGGGCAACGGACGAACCGGTGGGGCGGCTGACCGGAAAATTCGATGGATAATCCTGAAGAGATCGTACGCCTTACCCAAGAGTCCGAAGTCGAGCTGGCCCATTGTAGATGGAAGAGGGTGAGCCTTCCCCCTATGGGTCCCGTGGGCCTGGAGTCATTTTCCCCTTCTGGCGGGCTTAGGGCCGGCTCCACGGAAGTTGCGCTTAGGCTGCTGTTGTCGTCCTCGGTCTCGGAACTGCTGCCTGTCGTGAAATCTGTCTCCCCCCTGGTATTGGGAGCGATGAGAGGAGGACCCCCTGGGTCTGGCGCCGGCACGAAAGGGCTACTGGAGCGGGTAAGGTGTGTATCTGCGTTCCTGGCGCCGATATGTTGAGGGGAGGATCTTCCTCTTGTCCTTCCCCTCAATCAGCATGGGCTCCAGCGCGGCTCCGAACAGCTCTGGTGCCTTGTATGGCGCGGCTGCCAACTTCCACTTGGCTTTGAAGTCGGCCTTCCAGGGCCGGAGCCAGAAGAGCCTCCTAGCTGTCAGGGTTGAAGCCAGAGCTCTTGAGGCAAATTTGGCTGCGTTCAAAGAACCGTCGGCTGTGTATTCTGTAGCAGCTATTATCTTATTTAGATCTTGATGCAGTCTGGTGTCCTCAGGGGGAAGCCTGTCCTGTAGATGCCGGAGCCAAATGAGTGACGCTCTGTTGAAGAAGGAAGTTGCCGTTGCCGATCTGATCGCCCAGCCTGCAGCCTGATGTGCTTTGCGGAAGGCCCACTCCATTCTCTTCTCCTCCGCCTTAAGCGTGTCCAGAGGGTCAGTGGAGATCAGCGAGCTGGAGGCTAACGCTGCCACGGGCTGGTCTACTGAAGGGAGCGCCAGAAGGTCCTCTAACTCTGGGGCTGAGCAGTAGAGTTTTTTATCTAGGTTGCTAGGTGTTGCCAGCGAGGCCGGCTGGCCCCAGGGATTCTGGATCACATCCGCAAACAGCTGAGGGCAAGGAATGTAGTCCTTTTGCGGTTTTGAGGATTTGAAGAGCGCGTCGTGAGGGCCCACCGTTGAGGGGGGTAGCGGCTGTGACGTCCCCTGGCACTCCCAGGTTCGTTGTAAGTCTAGCCTTGTGGAGTAGGGACTTGAATAGGGCCGGGCGAAAGAGGCCTGTGAATGCCGGTGTGTCCGGTGCTAGGCCCTCATCCTCTGATAACTCCATCTCCTCAGGGGCCTCCTCCGCTTGGTCTGATTCCTCAGACGAGGATTCTTGGCCCTGTACTGGGAGAGGATGGGACTGGAGCTGGTGTTGCCGTGCCTGGGCAGGTGCGGCCTGTCCAGGTGTCTGAGTTGCCTGCTGCAGGGTTGCAGAGAAGAATGACGACAGTGCAGCCGAGAACATGGCCTGAAAGTCCATTGGGGCTGCTATTCCTGGCCCCCCCTGAAGCCGAGGGTCTGCCCTTGATGGCGTTGAACTTGCTTCAATGGCCCGATATATGATGAGCTGGTGAGGGGCCCCTTGGAGTCTCTGGTCCGGCCCCTGAGCCTGCCTCGAAGCGGGGTGTGATGAGGCCCGCCCTGGGGAAATCAGGAGTTCTTGGGGTCACTGCAATGTCTGACACACTTGCAACTCCTGGCTCTGCCTCTCTCGGAGGGGCGTGAGTGGCCTCCAAAGGCGCAGGCTCTCTGGATGAGGACTCTGAGGCTGCCTTGTGCGCCTTCTCCCACTGTCATTCCAGAGCATTGTATCTCCTTAGGGCGTCTCTATTCTGGAACGGTAGGGAGCCCTCTGAAGCCGCCCTGCTGGCAGAGCTCTCATGCCTCTTCTTTGATTTATTTTCCCCCCCTTTTGACTCCTTGCGCGGGGGGGGGGTGAGTTCTAGCTCCATATCTGAGGATGGAGGGGAGCGAGACATAACTGCAGCCGCTAGGTTCTTCGGGCAGGCCCCTTGCCCTGTAGCTCCACAAGCCGAGGGGTAATCTCTTCAAAAAGAGCCTCGAGCTAGGCCAGAACCACTCCTCAGAAGGTGGGGGGCGAGGTGGATTGATTGCCCCCTGCGGGCGTGGGGCGGAGTCTGCGCCCGCCCCGATGGCCGATGGGGGCGTAGGCTGATGAGTCTGGCCAATCTGGCGGCCCGAAGGTCCCCCAATATGGCGCTGGCACGTGAGGAGGCCTGTGCCCGACTCAGGCAACGGACTTACAATGGCGGCCCGAGGGTCCGACCAAACGCCGCGCGACTGCCTTGGTGGGAGCTCGTTCCTGGAATTTGCCCTTCCTAGCACGGGGGGGGGGGGCTGCCAAGCTCTCTGGCGCTCCGCTGCGCCTTGCGCTGATGCCCCGAAGCCGGTGAGGCGAAATCGCTCCTGGGGGGGGGGTGTTGTTTAGGCGAGCCGAGCAGTTTGAAATAGGCGGGTTGCTCAAAGCCCGCCGGCCAGCTGGAGGGGCGCAGCTCGATCGCTGCAGCAGCGCCGCGGGAAGATATGCCGGTTTAAAATTCAGGAGGTGGCCAAGCGAGCGGCGTGGGCGCGATGCTCTGCTCCCCCCCCTTCCAGCTGGTGATTGCTATTCACTCCGAGAGCAAAGTAAACCGCGAAAGGGAATCTATTCAAAATTAACAAAAAAGCCTAATCGCCCTAAGGAAAGGGAAGAAAGAAATTGGAAGAGTAATAAAGAAAAAAAGGAGGAAAACCCCACAGACTACTGTACCTTTAAGAAACCTGTGGAGCTCCAAAAATCACTACAATGTTTGCCAGCAACTGAGTGAAGACTGGGGGATCATGGGACCAGAGGCGTGGCTTGGGAGCCGGAAAGGGGAGGAAAAGTCTTTTGTTTTCACTCAGTTGTTTGCCAAGCACTGAAGGATTAACCCATGCATGGATAGTGGGAGCAGCGCACAGGAAAATAGAATAGAATAGAATAGAATAGAATTCTTTATTGGCCAAGTGTGATTGGACACACAAGGAATTTGTCTTTGGTGCATAGACTCTCAGTGTACATAAAAAGAAAAGATACGTTCGTCAAGAATCATAAGGTACAACACCTAATGATAGTCATAGGGTACAAATAGCAATCAGGAAACAATATCAATATAAATCGTAAGGATACAAGCAACAAAATTACAGTCATAATTAAGGCTGTAATTCATGCTAAAGGTTACCCAACTAAGTATTAACTAACATGGTGACAGTTTTTGCATATCTCATTTTTTCTATGGTGATCATTTTTGCATATCTCGTTTTTTTCTATGTGTTTCTGTTTTCTTCTTTATACTGTAACTGCTATTCTAATAGCAAATCCTTCATCAAAGTTATTGCATTACATTCTTGATTAAACTATCTTTCCATTAATGGATATAATATGGTACTACTCCAAAAAAAAAAAAAAAAAGTGGTGTTATTAGCTAGTTTTAGAGAATACACTTTTCCCAAAAGGTTTCCACAATTTTGAAGATTGCAAAGCAATTATTTTAATAAGAGGTGGATAGGTCGCAAATGACTACTTCTTTCTAGAAAGCTGCTTAGATGTGCAAAGAGGCTAAATAATACACACAGCAGTTTAGAATCACGACTACAGTACAGGTAGTCCTTGACTTACGACCACAATGGAGCCCAACATTTCTGTTGTTAAGCGAGACATTTGTTATGCGAGCCATTTTATGGCCTTTCTTGCCACAGTTGCTAAGTAAATCACTGCAGTTGGTAAGCCAGTAACACGGCTGTTAAGTGAATCTGGCTTCCCCTTTTTACTTACAACTCAGTGTATCTGTGTGTTGGCTGTGTTTATTCGTTAACTACTCTCAATCGCTTTCATGTGCACACCCTTGCTACTCAAGGGTTACTCTGCGAATTCCTTAACCGTAACGCATAACTTACTTTGATACTTACTTTTACACTTGCTTTCTGTAAGCTTATCCTCGATTGAAAAAGACTAAGTTTTGACCTGCAAACAAAACAAGCCACAGAAAAATAAAGTTATTTCTGGTGAACAGGCCGGAAAATCTGTACAACAGACCGGGTTATTTAGAAAGCGACGTGTTATTATTATTGTTTTTCTCTATTTCAAAAGTGAGATTGAATGGAGAAATACCAAAACATTCTATGTTGTAGCCTGTCGGCCTCCAGACCCTCCAGAAGCCAAATCAGAGGAGGAGGAGGAGGAGGAGGAGGAGGGGGTGTGGGAGTCAGGGCCAGCATTAAGGCAACCAGAGAGCTCGGAGTGGGAAGAGGGAATGGAGCTGTCAGAGAGGGAAACAGAGGCAGAGCCTGGGCCGTCCGTCAGCTCTCAGATGGAGAGTCAACAGCCCCCAGGTCTGGAGGTGGCTGATGAGGAGGAGGAGGAACAGCTGGGTCCTGTGCCTGATATGCGGATGTGCAGAAGGCAGAGGAGAGAAGAGCAGTGGAAATCTATGGGCCAGTCCTTGGGACGGAAGAGCCACCGCTGCTAGTGAAGCCCCACCCTAGCTCTGGGGATCAAAGGCATAAAATAGATGCCTGAATAGATGAGGCAGACAACTACCGTGTTTCCCTGAAAATAAGACCCTGTCTTATATATTTTTTGAACCCCGAAATAAGCGCTTGGCCTTATTTTCAGGGAGGTCTTATTATTTTGGGGCACGTAGAGCAAGATGGGGATCCTCTTGCCGTCTCACCTGATTTCCAGCTTTGCGTTTAAATATTTTCAGGGAGGGCTTATTTTCAAGGGGAGGCTTATTTTTTTTTTTTTTAAATTTGATTTATATGCCGCCCTTCTCCGGAGACTCAGGGCGGCTTACAATGCGTTAAGCAATAGCCTTCATCCTTTTGTATATTTATACAAAGTCAGCTTATTGCCCCCACAAACTGGGTCCTCATTTCACCTACCTTAGAAAGGATGGAAGGCTGAGTCAACCTTGAGCCTGGGGAGATTCGAACTAGCAGTAATTGCAGGCAGCTGAATGATAATAACAGGCTATTAGTCTGCTGCACCACCAGGCTCTTTTAATGCATGCGCTCAAAAGCCCAATTGGTTTTATTGAGGGGATGTCTTATTTTTGGGGCAACAGGGTATTCATATTCCGGACGGATGGACGGACTTGTTAGCCTGCGTTGAGAGAAACTTTTTCCTGGGGCTGCTGGCGCTCCTCATAAAGGAATCTTTTGAGTTCACTTCAGAGGGTTTGTCGTGTTTGCGGAGCTGGGTCAGAACATTATTAATTGTTACGGCAAAGAGTCGTATGGAATTACTTAAGGGAATTTCCACACAGAATTTGGAGGCCGCGAGAACTTACTTGGCCTCAATGTCGGCTTTTTCCCGGACAGTTTGGGCCATCTGCTCCGTTTCAAAATATTTCTTCTTCCCCTTCGCTAAATCTTTGACAGTCTCCTGAAGTTCAGTCTGGATCCTAATCAGCTGGTCCACGCACTGAATAACAAAAAAACAGAAACGGGGGGGAGGAAAAAATTGGTCTTTCATAAAAGTAGGATCTGCCATTAAGAGCTGGATTTATACAGGTAAGTCCTTGATTTACAACCACAATTGAGCCCCAAATTTATTATTATTTATTTATTTATTAATCGTATTTCTATGCCGCCCACTCTCCGAGGACTCTGGGCGGCTTACACCAAAGACAGTATACTAAATAGCATATTGCCCCCAACAATCTGGGTCCTCATTTTACCCACCTCGGAAGGATGGAAGGCTGAGTCAACCTTGAGCCTGGTGAGATTTGATCCGCTGACCTGCTGAACTAGCAGTCAGCTGAAGTAGCTGCAGTACTGCACTCTAAGCACTGCGCCACTTCGGCTCCTCATTTCCGTCGCTAAGCCAGAGAGTTGTTGTGGGCTTTGGGCCCCATTTTGACGACTTTCCTTGGCCACGGTTGTTAAGTGAATCTGGCTTCCTTATTGACTTTGTTGGTCAAAGAAAAGTCGCAAAAGGGGATTACATGACCCCTGGGACACTGTGACCGTCATAAATATGAGTCAGGTTGGCAAGTGTCTGAATTTTGATCATGTGATCACGGGGGTTGTCGTATGATCGTTAAGTGTGGAAAAACAGTCATGAGTCACAATTTTCAGTGCTGAGGTAACTCTGAACGGTCACTAAATGAACTGTTGTAAGTCGAGGACTACAGTATTTGTACTCTAAAAGACCCATCCACACAAAAAACACACATGCACTCTTTTGCTTATAGTCATATAAATAGGATTATCCCGAAGACAGGTATTTCCAGGGGAGGGACAGCGTTCAAATTCTGCCATGACGGCCATCTTGCAATCTGGATTTCCCTCCCGCTGCCCGAAGAGAGTCTCAGGCCTAAGTGAGTTGATACAACATCAGCCTTCTGGAAATTTCTGTAGGCTACGGACCTACACAGGCCTACACAGTTTCCAAAAGTGCTGTTTGTTTTTATTAGCTTTCTAGAACTTGTTTGTTGTGACCTAGGCTCGCTTAGTCATTACAATTTAGTCTCAAACAAAACTGTTTTATTATAACAGCTGAGAATTACTTCATTCCTAGCTTAGTCCAAATTAATTCCAAAGTCTTCCGGGCTTATCACAAACCTTTATCTTCTTTGGCACCCTGCCAAAGGCCTTTCTTGGCAAAGCCCCACAAAGTTCAGAAACAAGAGATGCCGACTGGAAACAGATTTAGCAACGTAGCTTTCCTACAAAGAGCCCAAGAGCCTTTGCTGCTCTTTTAAGCCTTCTGGGAGGGGCCAATCATCTCCTGGCCTTACTCCCGAGTCGTCCCTTTTGCTTCAGCTGCTCTTGCCTTCTGGCAGCTCTGCGCATGCGTGCACTAGGAACAGGCTCCTTCTGTTCCTCTGCCTCTCTGCTGTCCGACTCTGGAGGCTCCGGAATCCGCGCATCGCTCCCAGATGGCCCTGGCCCCATCTCTGCCTCCGATGCAGAGCCCACATCCGGGCCTTCCCCAAACTCCAGGACTGGCCCATGTTCCTCCCCAGCCTCCTCACTGTCCGACTCCGCTGCCAGCTCTGTGGGCTGCTGGCGGACCACAACATTGTTCACGTTTCTGAAGATTCTGCAAATCTAACTCTGACACATAAAATTAAAATGCAAGAGCCTAGGATAAAATGATTTTGAATAATGGTAGCGTTAGCAAGAAAGGTTAAATCTTGTATTAAAATCAAGCTAAGATGGCAGAAGGTCAACCAAGTCAAAGGTGGAAGAGGGAAGCTGTTCTTAAAATCACTGCGAAATAATTCATGTGGCTTTCTTTTTCTAGCCCTGCGTTGCGCTCCTTGAGTAAGGACATAGTAAGCTGTGTCATCCTTTCAAATGCAAATATTTGAAAAAAGATGATTAGACTTGATGTTATATTTTCCTTTGGGCCACAGACACAAGACGCTACCTGACTTGCTGACTTGCTGTGTCGATTCCACAACAATTGCACAAAAGGGGAACTTTTGTGCCGAAATTAGCAGGGAAGGTCCAAGGAAGCAGTGGGCCACCTCTGATTTTGTGTTGGTGAAATTTATAATTCCCTTTAGCAATTTTTAAGACCTGCGGGCTTCAACTCCCAGAATTCCCTAACCAGCCTTGAATTCTGGGAGTCGAAGTCCTCACATCTTGGAAGCTGCCAAGGGTGAAAAATATCGCTCTAAAAAGAACCTTTTCACCCACTACATCATTCCTACAATAACAATAATAAAAAGCCATTTCCCCCCCCCTCCTTGCTTAGCCTTCTCTCTGCAAGAAGCCACAAGGATCTCTCTGTGCTGGTTTTCTGGCCCGTTGCCTGGGGGTTCCTTTCGCAGGACCGAGCTCCATTTCCGCTGCACCCTTAAAATCTTGGATAATTCCACGAATGTTTTCAGAAGGCACCGCGCCTAATATTCAAAGCCAACCCAAGCATAATTTGGAAAATTTCAAAGCCGCCTCCAAAGACGCTTATTTTTTTTTATTTTTTTTTGCATTCTTGCAACCATCACGGGCTGTATTTAATTTCATTGACAAAGACAGTTCTTTTGCTGGCTTGCTGATAGCACACAGTGTGCCAGTCATTGGAGCAAAATGCATGCCATATGGCTGATGATACAGGAAGGAAGGAAGGAAGGAAGGAAGGAAGGAAGGAAGGAAGGAAGGAAGGAAGGAAGGGAAAGGAAAGGGAGGGAAGGGGAGGGGAGGGGAGGGGAGGAAAGGGAAGAGGGAAGGACGGATGGATGGAAGGAGAAGGAGAAGGAAGGAAAGAAGGAAGGGAAGGAAAGGAAAAGGATGGAAGGGGAGGGAAGGGAAAGGAAGGGAAGGAAAGGAAGAGGGAGGGAGGGAGGAAGAGGGAAGGAAGGGAGGGAAAGGAAGGGAAGGGAAGGGAAGGGAAGGGAAGGGAAGGGAAGGAAAGGGAAGGAAAGGAAAAGAAAAGGGAGGTAGGGAGGAAGGAAGAGGGAAGGATGGATGGATGGATGGATGGATGGATGGAAGGAGAAGGAGAAGGAGAGGAGAGGAGAGGAGAGGAGAGGAAAAGGAAGGAAGGGGAGGGAAGGGAAGGAAGAGAGGGAGGGAAGAAGAGGGAAGGAAGAGAGGGAGGGAGGGAAAGGAAGGGAAGGGAAGGGAAGGGAAGGGAAGGGAAGGGAAGGGAAGGGAAAGAAAGGGAAGGGAAGGAAATGAAAAGAAAAGGGAGGTAGGGAGGAAGGAAGAGGGAAGGATGGATGGATGGATGGAAGGAGAAGGAGAAGGAGAAGGAGAAGGAGGGGAGAGGAGAGGAGAGGAGAGGAGAGGAGAGGAGAGGAGAGGAGAGGAGAGGAGAGGAAAGGAAAGGAAAAGGAAGGAAGGAAAGGGAAGGGAAGGAAGAGAGAGGGAGGGAGGAAGAGGGAAGGAAGGGAGGGAGGGAGGGAGGGAAAGGAAGGGAAGGGAAGGGAAGGGAAGGGAAGGAAAAGGAAGGAAGGGAAGGGAAGGAAGAAGAGGGAGGGAGGAAGAGGGAAGGAAGGGAGGGAGGGAGGGAAAGGAAAGGAAGGGAGGAGGAGGGGAAGGAAGGATGGAAGGAGAAGGAGAAGGAGAAGGAGAAGGAGAAGGAGAAGGAGAAGGAGAAAGAAGGAAGGAAGGAAGGAAGGAAGGAAGGAAGGAAGGAAGGAAGGAAGGAAGGAAGGAAGGAAGGAATCTTTCAGAAAATAATCTGTTCATAGAGTTTACGCAAGGAATACTATTATGGATGGTTGGGGTTTCGTTTATTAGTTATTGCAAAAGATTACCTGGGTCTCTCTCTTTTTGGGCTTAATCAAATTTTCCAAACAAATCAAAAATTCCAACAAAATATAATATAAGAGCCAGATTTGGTCTAGTGGTTAAGGCACCAGGCTAGATGCCGGGAGAGAGTGAATTCTAGTCCTGCCTTAGGCATGAAAGCCGGCTGGGTGACTCTGAGTCACTCACCAGGAGACAGTGAATTCTAGTCCTGCCTTAGGCATGCAAATCATCTGGTTGACCTTGGGCCAATCACCAGGAGACTGTGAGTTCTAGTCCCGCCTTAGGCATGCAAATGGTCTGGGTGACCTTGGGCCAATCACCAGGAGACTGTGAGGTCTAGTCCCGCCTCAAATAGAAACCTTTTTCCCGTTTTCTGGTTCCTAGCACGTGGTATTCAAAAGCACAATAGCTAGGTACAGTTGTATGGTTCAGGTGCAGGTAGTCCCCGACTGACGACCACAGTTGAGCCCAAAATTCCTGTTGCTAAGTGAGACATTTGTCAAGTAAGTTTTGGCCCATTTTACCACCTTTTCTTGAAACAGTCGTTAAGTGAAACACCGTAGTTGTTCAGTTAGGAACACGGTTGTTAAGCGAATACGACTCCCCCTTTGATTTTGCTCGTCAGAACAAAACCCGGGACACCGTCGTAAGTACATGCCAGTTTCCAAGCGTCTGAATTTTGATCACGTGACCACAGGGATGCTTGCAAGGGTTGTTAAGTGTGAAAAACGGTCATAAGTCGCTTTTTTCCGGTGCCGTTGTAACTTCAAACGGTCACTGAGTGAATTGTCATAAGCCGAGGACTACCTGCATTAGAAGCAGAATATACCGGCAGCTGCCCGTCATCATTTTCGAGGAAGGGGATTCGATCAATCAGGTCCCGTGTGAAAATATTAAGTTTGCATTCCCTCTTCTGTCCCATCTGCCTGCCTTTCCATTCTTCCCTACTAAGAATGGAATAACAGAGGTGGAAGGGACCTTGGAGGTCTTCTAGTCCAACCCCCTGCTTGTACTGAAGAAGGGGAAAAAAAAGACACATTTCTATCTGTACCACTGATTATCTGCCGTTAAGTTGATGTCAGCTCCCAGAGACCAGGTAGGTAGGTAGATCTAAAGCAGTGTTTCTCAACCTTGGTAGCTTGAAGATGGGTGGACTTCAACTCCCAGAATTCCCCCAGCCAGCAGCGCTGGCTGGGGGATTCTGGGAGTTGAAGTCCACCCATCTTCAAGCTACCAAGGTTGAGAAACACTGATCTAAAGATTCTTGTGGATCCCAAATGTAAGATATTGCAGGCGTCGCGAGCCCCAAATCCTTCCTCATTTTTTTTTTTGCTTCTCATTTATTTATTTATTTATTTATTTATTTATTTATTTATTTATTTACTTACTTACTTACTTACTTACTTACTTACTTATCCACTTATCTACTGATTGATTGATTGATTGATTGATTGATTGATTGATTGATTCGATTTATATGCCGCCCTTCTCCGGAGACTCAGGGCGGCTTACAATGCATTAAGCAATAGCCGTCATACTTTTGTATTTACCTGCTTAGTAGGGCTTTCGGTCCCCCCTAAGCGGTGTTCTTTTTACACAAAGTCAGCTTATTGCCCCCACAATCCGGGTCCTCATTTTACCTACCTCGGAAGGATGGAAGGCTGAGTCAACCTTGAGCCTGGCGAGATTCGAACTCGCAGTAATTCTTGTGGTACTGACACCTATCTTGCAAAGTACTTCTCCTTTTTCAGCCCTTACGGATTTCTCTATCTCCGTTATAAGCTCAGTACGCTTCAAATGTCCCCCATCGTTCAAAAGCCGAAATCAAGGGGTCTTGGAAGTCCTCTGAGCTGGGTGGTTTTTAATTACAGACGTTTCGTTAACCCAATTAGGTAATATCGTCAGTGCTACGAGGGAGGTTTGTGGAGGAGGAGGGGAAGAGGAAGAGGAGGGGGAAGAGGAAGAGGAGGGGGAAGAGGAAGAGGAAGAGGAGGGGGAAGAGGAAGAGGAGGGGGAAGAGGAGGACTGTGGGGTCCTTGGTGTTCTCTGAGCTTGGTGCTTGTCTTGCAGATGTTTCATTACCCAATTAGGTAACATCATCAGTGCTACAAGGGAGGAGGAGGAGGTGGTGGTGGTGGTGGAGGAGGAGGAGGAGAACTGTGGGGTCCTTGGTACTCTCTGATCGTAGTTGTTTTCTTGCAGACGTTTCATGACCCAACTAGACAATATCATCAGTTCTGTTAGGAAATGATAATTACCTAACTTGTACCTATCTCTAATATAATATAATATAATATTACCTATCTCTAATATAATAGGCAAACCAAAGAATGAATGAATAAATAAGGGGGAAGAAGGAACGAGGATAGATGGTGCAAACCACCACATATGACACAGACAATCAGGAAAAGAAGAAAAGCACAATAGCCAAAGTGCAACATTTCGTTATCGCTCGTGTAAGAGTAAAGAATGTGAGCAAAAATTCTATGGTAAAACACCACCTGTGTAAAAATGCAGCCTTGGGTGTCTCAGGTCACAACGGAAGAAGGAAAATCTCAGAATGTACCTTTTTCAGCTGCTGTTCTTTAAAGCACTTCACTGCCCTGGCAGGCTCCGAAATGAGATTTTTATAGTTTTCGCAGATATTGATCCGGGACTGGGCGACTTGCACTGTGCTTTCTAGAAATGATTTCCACACAGGGTACAGGCTCCTACAAGGCAGACATAAATAACAGAATAACCGAGTTGGAAGGGAGATGGTAGATCTTCTTGTCCAACACCAGATCAGTGGGGGAAGGGAAGGAGGAATGGAGGGAGGAAGAAAGGAAAAGAGGGAGGGAGGGAGGGGAGGGGGGAAGAGATAGGGAGGAAGGGGAAGGAAGAAAGGAAAAGAGGGAGGGAGGGAGGGGAGGGGAGGGGGGAAGAGATAGGGAGGAAGGGGAAGGAAGAAAGGAAAAGAGGGAGGGAGGAATGGAGGGAGGGAGGAAGAGACAGGGAGGAAGGGGAAGGAAGAAAGGAAAAGAGGGAGGGAGGAATGGAGGGAGGAAGAGATAGGGAGGAAGGGGAAGGAAGAAAGGAAAAGAGGGAGGGAGGGAGGGAGGGAGGGGAGGGGGGAAGAGATAGGGAGGAAGGGGAAGGAAGAAAGGAAAAGAGGGAGGGAGGAATGGAGGGAGGAAGAGATAGGGAGGAAGGGGAAGGAAGAAAGGAAAAGAGGGAGGGAGGGAGGGGAGGGAAGGAAGGAAGGAAGGAAGGAAAAGAGAGATGGGATGGGGAGGGAAGAAGGAGGGAATGAATGAACGAATTAAGGGAGGAAGGAAAGAAAAGAGGGAGGGAGGGAGGGAAAAAGGAGGAAAGGAAGGTAGGAGAAAAAGGAGGAGGGAGGGGAGTGAAGAAGAAGGAGGAAAGGAAGGAAAAAAGGGAGGGAGGGAGGGGAGAGAAAAAGGAGGAAGTGAATGAATGGAGGGAGGGAGGAAAGAAAAGAGGGAGAGACGGGAGGAATGGAAGGGAGGAAGGAAAAGAGGGAGGGAGGGAGGGGAGGGAAAAAGGAGGGAATGAATGAAAGAATGGAGGGAGGGAGGGAGGGAGGAAAGAAAATAGGGAGGGGAGGGAAGGAGGAGGAAAGGAAGGAAGGAAGGAAGAAGGAAAAAAGGGAGGGGGGAGGGGAAAAGGAGGAAATGAATGAATGGAGGAAGGGAGGGAGGAAAGAAAAGAGGGAGGGAGGGGAGGAAAAAAGGAGGGAATGAATGAATGGAGGGAGGGAGGAAAGAAAAGAGGGAGGGGAGGGAAGAAGGAGGAAAGGAAGGAAGGAAGGAAGAAGGAAAAAAGGGAGGGAGGGAGGGAAAAAGGAGGAAATGAATGAATGGAGGGAGGGAGGGAGGAAAGAAAAGAGGGAGGGGAGGGAAGAAGGAGGAAAGGGAGGAAGGAAGGAGAAAAGAGGGAGGCAAGGGAGGGAAGAAGGAAGGAAGGAAGGAAGGAAGGAAGGAAGGAAGGAAGGAAGGAAGGAAGGAAGGAAGGAAGATCAAACAATGTTGTTTTTTTGACATGGCTCTATCTTCACCTTCAGACTGCAAAAAACAATAGCTCACTTCCCCAAGTGAGCCTTGCTGCCAAAAGGAGAAAAAAAAAAGAATGATGCAAATCCCAAACCCATCTAATATTATTTTCTTTTCCAATTGTTAAACCTTCAATCCCACCGAGCATCGGAAGCCTTGCCTTACCATTTCGGGCCTGCTTCTGCCTTATCCCACTGTGCAGATTTATTTACAAACCGAGTCTGCCTGAACGTTTTAAATTTTTTTTTTATTTATTTTATTAAATTTTTATACCAACAAATTTTTGTTGTCGTTCTCATACCTGGACTATAAGCTACAGAACGCCAAGTTAAAAACTGGGCGATTTTAACCAGGTAAGCTGAACAGGTTGGGGGGGGGGGGAAACATTAACCTTGAAGAAAAACAGGATAATTCAACGGCGCGAGCCTTTGTCGAGAGAGAACCCATCAACCTCTAGATGGAAAAAGGTATTAAACAGTCGTCCTCAAGTTACTACCGCCGTTTGCAGTGATTCACTTAACAACTGCGGCAGGCCAAGGTCGAATAAAAAAGTCACTTCACAAATGTTTCATCCATGGAAATTTTGGGCTCAAGTGGGGTCGTAATTTGAGGACCACGTCAGCGGGTGAAATCCTAACGGTTCGGGCGTATTTCCGACGATCAGCTCTGCCGCGCGATTTAAAATTGCTAGAAAGCAGAGAAATCTGTGCTGGAAATATTGTCCATGCGTGCACAGCGCACGCCTGGGCGGCCAGCAAACCAGTTCAGCTTTCACCATTGGGCCACGCCCCCCCACGCATGCACGCGCGACCCTCCCTTGCTTTTATTTATTTTATTTATTTATTTATTTTATTAGATTTCTATACCGCCCTACTCCCGAAGGACTCAGGGCGGTGCACAGCCAAACAATAAAAACACATACAATACCAAATTTAAAAAATAGAATAAAATCAAATTAAATAATTTTGGCCCCGAACAAATTTAAAACCCCAAACTTTTAAAACCAATTTAAAATTGAATATATAAAATACTAAAAGATATTTAAAATTTTAAAAATCTTTGATAAAAGAGGGGGAAAATTAGGCCAGGCCAGGCCGGCCTGGTGAAATAGTAAAGTCTTTAAGGCGCGGCGGAAGGTGCGCAGATCCGGGATCCTCCGTATCTTTGGGGGGAGCTCGTTCCAGATAGTAGGTGCCCCCTACTATGGCATGTGATGGCCTGGTGGCCCGGTAGGCCTGTTTTTTGCCCTCCCCAGGCTCCAGAGGCTTTCTGGGAGTCTGGGGAGGGCGAAAACAGCCATCCCCACCCCCCCCAGAGGCCCTCCAGAGGCCGGAAACAGCCCATTTGCTGACTTCCGGTGGGCCCAGAAGGCCCAAAAATCAGCTGGCCAGCACGCGCATGAGTGCTGCAGCTGAGCTAGGACAAGCCCAGTCAATGGAGAAGGCAGATTCACTTAACAACCGTCTTACTTAGAAACGTTTAAATATTTATCTTCCGTTTAAGTAAAGAATAATTGTTATTATGAGGAGATCTGGAGAATTGTAAGCACGGAATGATTTCAACCGATTGAGACGCTGTCTATCATTGAAAGGATGATATTTTTATGTTGTTGTTGTTGTTGTGTTTTTTTATTTTATTTTTTTTATTTTAATCTAAAATAAAACTTTTTTCAAAAAAACAACAACAAACAACCGTGTTACTTTACGGCGGTCTTACCTAAAGTCGCTTCGTTCCTCCGTTTTCACACCAGGCCATTCTTTCTTTAAGTACTGGCTAGCCAACTTCTGCATCCCCTGTTTTTTTTTTTTTTAAAAAAGAAAAGAAACAAAAGCCTTTATTTACAAGCAGACTTGAATCCTAGCTAGGTTTTTTTTTTTTTTTTAAATTTGATTTATATGCCACCCTTCTCCGGAGACTCAGGGCGGCTTACAATGCGTTAAGCAATAGCCTTCGTGCTTTTGTATATTTATACAAAGTCAGCTTATTGCCCCCACAAACTGGGTCCTCATTTCACCTACCTTAGAAAGGATGGAAGGCTGAGTCAACCTTGAGCCTTGGAGAGATTTGAACCAGCAGAAATTGCAGGCAGCTGGTCTTAATAACAGGGTGCACTAAACCACTGTACTATCAAGGCTCTTGTTAAATGTCCTCCAAAATATTTTTCTGGTGGGAAATGGGAATATCCTTCCCCAGTTGACTGGATTAAAGTTTAGTTTAGTTTAGTTTATTTGATTCATATACTGCCCTACTCCTGAAGGACTCAGGGAGGTGAACAGCCAAACAGTAAAATATACATAGATACAAAAAATTTAAAAAAACCAGATAAAAATCGAATTAAACCATTTTGACCCAGACAAATTAAAACACCCCAATAATTTAAAAACAGATTAAAATTTACATATTAAAAAGAGGGAAAAGATTAGGCCAAGCCCGCCTGGTGGAATAAAAATATCTTGAGCAGGCGACGGAAGGTGCTCAGATCCGGGATCCTCCGTATCTCCGGGGGGAGCTCATTCCAGATGGCGGGTGCCCCCACAGAGAAGGCTCTCCCCCTAGGAGCCGCCAGTCGACATTGCTTGGCTGACGGCACCCGGAGGAGCCCCTCTCTATGGGAGCGTATTGGCCGGTGGGAGGCTATTGGTGGTAGCAGGCGGTCCCGTAGGTGCCAGCAATTAATCTAAGACTTATAGAAGAGAATATATGTAACTCAGGGCTGAACCTGAATGAATCACTGGATTAACCACTAGATTCAATCAGTGAAAAAACTCCAGAAGTTGTAAAATGCTCCAACAATGGAAGTTCTTAAGAAGAGATCGGATAACCGTTTGTTTGAAATGGTATATAGCAGTGATGGCTAATCTTTTTCTTGTCGTGCGCCACAATAGCGCATGAGTGTGCCAGCCCGCCATAATGCAATGAACCTTCCCTGCACATGCACGCATGTGACCCCCACTCATGCGTGTGCAACCCCCCCCAGCACCCCATTTTAGCCTAGCAGGCCTCCCTGCAGCCTCCTGGGCCCAAAAAAGGGGGGGCACCACACACCCCATGCCCCCCCACGCATACGAACGCTCCCCCCTGCCCCTGCGCATACATATGTGACCCCCCTGCGCAATGCATGTGTCCCGCCCCCTGCACATCCCAAAAATCAGCTGGCTGGCAGGAGGCACATGGGCTCATGCGCAGTGGAGCTGAGCTGGGCTATGGCTCGCGTGCCCAGAAAGAGGGCTCTAACGTGCCAGCCGTGGCATGCATGCCATAGGTTCATCATCACGGGTATATAGGCTCTCTTGCCTGAGCAGGGGTTGGACTAGAAGACCTCCAAGGTCCCTTCCAACACTTCTATTTCTAATTCTGTTCTATTCTTAACGGTGGGGTCCTTGGTAGTTTCTCAACTGAATTGTTTTCTTGCAGACGTTTCATCACCCAAGTAGGTAACATCATCAGTGCTAGGAGGGAGTGGGATTGGAGGGAGGAGGAGGAGGAGGAGGAGGAGTCCTTGGTACTCTCTGAGCTGGGTTGTTTTCTTACAAACATTTCATGACCAAATTAGGTAAGATGATGGCTGTCTTCAAGACGAGGCAAGATGAAAAGGCCAAGACATTCATTCTGAAATTATTTTCTTGGATTTTGACTTTTTTTTTTTTTTGCTTTAATTTTAATTTATATGCCGCCCTAAATACTTACAAAAATAATATACAAATAAAATAATACAGAGCTTACAGAGTTTAAGCTACCGGTAAAGGCAGCAGGTTGGAAGCCAGGCGACGGAGAGTTCTAGTCCCGCCTTAGGCATGAAAGCTGTCTGGGTGATTTTGGGCCAATCACCAGGCGACAGCGAGTTCTAGACCCGCTTTAGGCATAAATCTTGACTGGGTGAGCCAATCGCCAGGAGACAGTGAGTTCTAGTCCCGCCTTAGGCACGAAAGTGACTTTCGGCCAATCAGCAGGGGATGACGATGAGTTCAAGCCCCTCCTTAGCTATGAAAGCCAATCGCCAGGAGACGGTGAGTTCTAGTCCCGCCTTAGCCGTGACGAAACCCGTCTGGGTAACCTTGAGCCAGTCATTTCCCTCTCGGCCCAACCCACCTCACAGGGTTGTTGTTCTGGGGTAAAAATCTCTATTTTATTTTTTTACTGCCTTGTTATTTGTAAAATAACGATGGTGGGCATGTATAATTGAAAGAAACAAACGAATAAACCCTGGAAAGAAAATAAAACGTAAACGTAAACATAAACAGGCGATCTGACTTGATAATAGGAATCCTTTCCCTGCTCAGGTTCTGGCTCAGCTGATTTACGGGATCTTACCAAGAGTGGCTGGCTAGATGGCGATTTTGCAGCCGACCGGTGGAATCCCTTTTAATTTCATGAATAAAAGAAACTAAAATCAATTCATTCCCCCAAAGTCTGGTGAGCATCTTCCTTGGCATCTTCTCCTGCCAGAAGAAAATGCTTTTTTGCCGAGACAGAAGGGCACAGCAGCTTGCGGGGAAATGGAGAATATTGGGCACCGCTCAAACTGCAGATTTTATCCTGGTGGGGCAATTGAAGGCAAAACGAAACCGCCAGATAAACAGAACTGGCTAGATAATAAAGCATGGAAATGAAGTATGAAATATGAAATGGATGTAATAATAAAATACGTAAAACTTTTTTTTTTAAAAAAAATGGGAGATAAACCATTGTTAAATAATTGGTAAATGAGAATATGGATATGGGATTGAGCACGAAAGATTTGTAACCGATCGATACACTTTCTGTAATTGTAATGGATGTTTATTTTATTTATTTTATTTTATTTTTTTGATTTATATGCCGCCCTTCTCCGGAGACTCAGGGCGGCTTACAATGCGTTAAGCAATAGCCTTCATTCTTTTGTATATTTATACAAAGTCATCTTATTGCCCCCACAACTGGGTCCTCAATTTACCTACCTTAGAAAGGATGGAAGGCTGAGTCAACCTTGAGCCTTGGTGAGATTCGAACCTGCAGTAATTGCAGACAGCTGGTCTTAATAACCAGCTTAATAACAG